>NC_137169.1:138839987-139129636 GCF_951394435.1 Stenella coeruleoalba
GGGTATCCACCCCTACTTCCCCAAGAGCAGAGAGAGGCAGGTACCCAAGAGCCCTCTCCCTCCTCATAAAGGCATTTCTACAGCTTCCTGAACTCCCATCTAAAGGTTGTCATTGCAACTTTGTGCCATGCTTGGCTCCAAACAATTCACTAATTCAAACTGTAAATCTTTATTATAAAGATTTCCTTCTCCTAAGCAGTAATTCTCTCTGCTCTGGTGGGGAGAGGAATGATTTGTTTTTTTTGTTACTGGTTATTTCTAAGATATCTACTCTAGATTAGTCCTGCTTGAGTGACATCCTAAATGGCTCCATTCCCCAGCAGTACTTTACTTCTGATGGGAGACTGACAACCGCTACTTAGAATGTCTTTCATGGTACACAATGAAGTGTAAAACTGCTGTGAAAAAGCCCATGTTTCAAAACAAACCATCTCTATAATAAGCACTTAAAACACTTTTCATTAATATATTTCTTGTGGATAAAACAAAAGCTTAATGCTGCAACGTGGCCTTTGACAATTTAAAAAAAATAAACATTATTTGAATTTTTAGCTGGCTCAAAATAATGGAAATGCAAGTGAGGCTTGTTTGAGATGTTACCCACATACATCCTCTTAATGCTGGGGTAAAGTGTGTTGTTTTCA
Source organism: Stenella coeruleoalba (assembly GCF_951394435.1). Classification (NCBI taxonomy): domain Eukaryota; kingdom Metazoa; phylum Chordata; class Mammalia; order Artiodactyla; family Delphinidae; genus Stenella; species Stenella coeruleoalba. The sequence continues at coordinate 138,840,632 of NC_137169.1, forward strand.
ACCAAAATATTGAAAGTTCAATAGAAATCCAAAGGTGCAAGCCTGAATAGGTAAATACAGAATCTAACAACCTCTGTATCTCAGGTATTAGCAAATACCTTTGGTGGAGAGAGATACAGTCCTGTCTAATCCTTATCCGAATTTGCAATTAAGACTTCAGAGCGGCAGATATCTGTACACAGTTCTGCTCTCTTAATTTTATTTGGCTGGACCCAAATCAAATCGGGCTTCAAATAGATCGAAAAGTAAATGTCTAATGTCTAATTGAACTAATAGACAGCACTCTTTAATACAGCTAATGTTTAGTGCCAGCTTAAGGCTGCCAGGAACTGGAGGGGTAGGAGAAATGAACAAACAAACAGCATTTAAAAAAAGAAAGAAAGACAGAAACTCCTCCTTGGAAAACTTGTCAGGAAATGATGATTACTTAATTCCTTAATATAAATATAAAAGCCAGCCAATTCACACTGATGCTTGGCTGCGTTCCCCCCCTCCTTCCATCTCTGTGTGCTCTGAATTAGGTCTCCACTCACTCCCATTCACTGTCACCTCCCATAGAATATCGTAAGAGCCTCAAAATGATGCACTTATGAGTTTTCTTTTTCAATCTCTCTTGAGCTTCTCTCAGTTTATCGCAAATGAACAATCATGTTGGAAGGGGCCCCCGTCTGTTTAATGTCATTAGCGATTGTTTCATTAAACAAACAGCCGCTCCACCGTTCGGCTGCAGTTAATCTTAAATCTAAATGTGGCAGCACTCAGGACGGGTTTGTTCTCACCAATGCAGGTCTCTTAATCTACTTCAAGTCAAGGCGCTTATCTCTGCTCAGTTCAGGGATTTCTTTGTCCAAATACTAAACCAAACCCAGTGAACGTTGGGAGTCCAGAATTTTTTTTTTTTTTTTACCCTCTGGGCAATTTTTTTTAAAGCGACTCAAAGTCTACAGTGTATTTATTTATTGACTGTGCTATTTTACAAATATTTTCCCAATACTGACAAAGTCAAATACTTTTGCAGGTTGGCGCCTCAGAGCCAGCCTAATCAGTGACTTTGGGAATACTGATAAAAGGCTAAACTGAGAACAAAAACACATGTACCGACCTGGGAACGATGGGTACTTGGAAAGTCAAAGACTTGAAGTGGTTATATACTCGTGGAAGGGTCTGATTATCTCCAAACATTAGGCTAATTTATTATTAGTATCTTAACAATATTATTATTTAGTATGTATTTCATCACAGGCGTGGTCCCCAGATTCACTGGATGTTCATTTTTTTCATTGACTCAGCCAAATAACTCTTAAGAAGGTATTATTATCCTCATTTTCAGAAAAAGTAACTAAGGCTTTGAGAGGTGAAGACATTTGCCAAAAATCACACTGTTGGTACCAGCAGACCCATTGTTTAAAACAAGGGCACACTGGCTTTAAAGCCTATGTTCCCAGCCATAAGGCCCCACGAAAACTGGTCATCACATCAATTTGAAAATTCATGTCTATAATGATCATATATTCTGGAGTTCCTGGGAGGGTTCTAACTTACAAATTTTTGTACCTCTGCCCAACAATGTGCCCGAGGTTTTTAGTGGAAATATTACCATGGTTCTAGGTTAGAGTTTCCAGGAGTAGAAAGCTACCTGTGGGTGCTTCAGGCCCAGAGAGTGAAGGTCACTTTCAAGTTATAACAAATTACCACCCAATTTCCTTATCAGAGCTTACTTAACAGAGGGGATCATGACCAAGTTGACTTAATCTTCATAGGTGGAAACTTTCAGGTCCCAGTTACAGCCCTGTTCACCACACCAACCCCACCCGCCCCTTGTGTCTCTTCCACTCACTAGTTGGCCATCCACCCACTCAGGCATTTAAACCCTGCCTGCCTTCTGTTGACTGCCTGTATGATTCTTAAAATCCTTTGGTTGTTTTAAAATTTTTCTCCAGTCCCACAATGCGATGAAAAGATACTGAAAGGCAGAAATCAAAGTACGAAGCTCTTTACATGGTATCGAACAGTCATTCTCACAGCCAATCAGCCAGAAACCTTTTATGCTCCAAGCACTAGGCTACACGCCAGTATCCCAATATTTGCTGCCTAATACACCTACTATACTAATATAAGAATTTTCCCTTGCGGTAATAATTTGTCAAAGAGAATCTGAAGGTCATCTTCATTCATATCTCTCTGCTCTGGCCTTTGGGAATTACTTTGAGGTCCTCAGAGAAGACAAGCACTTTTGCATCTAAGCATTCACACCTACAGTTCCCTCAGCCTAGTATGCTATCATCCCTTTCCTCACTTGGCTCATTCCTGCTCAATCTTCAGATCTTAGGTCAGAAGGCACTTCTTCAGGGCTATGTCCCCATTCAGAGCATCCCTGAATGGGCTAAGTATCCACGGTTTCCATAGCATCCAGGGTTTTCCCATATCATAGCACTCAGAGCCTATGCACATCCGCCACAGGACTGCAAGCATGGCGAGAGATGCAGGTGGTCTGCCTTGTTCACTGCTGCCTCCCAAGCATGAAGGATGATGCCTGGTATGAGGTGATGCTCAAAAATTTTTGCCTGCCTGGATGGATGGATGGATAGATGGCTGGCTGGGTGGACAGATGAATGCATGGATGGATGGATGGATGGATGGATGGATGGATGGAAGGGTGTCTATTTTAGAATAAATTATTTTATTCTCATAACCAATCAAAAATATCTCAGATCTTTTCAAAATTAAATACATATCATCTGAAGAATGGCAGTTAATTGAAATCCATGGGATTTTGTTATTTTTAAAATTAGAATTAAGAGCAAATAAAGGACATTCTGAATGAAGTTTCAAACTTCCCAAAGAGGGTAAGGTAAGGGCAGACTTCAGCAGAGGGATACAGGGATCAGAAGACAGAGGACACGAACACTCCTTGTGTTTTGCAATTTTGACCAAGGAAACTGATACTTTATAAAGATATGTCAATTCATTTGACAAATCATCATTTGGTCTCAGCTGATAGGACAAGCACACCAGTAGGCACTGTGAGGTGATCAAAGATGATAAAACATTCTAATTCTACGAATGTATGAGCAGACAATATTGCTGATCGTTAGAGAAATGCAAATCAAAACTACAATGAGCTATCACCTCACACTAGTCAGAATGGCCTTCATTAAAAATTCTACAAATAATAAATGCTGGAGAGGGTATGGAGAAAAAGGAAACCTCCTACACTGTTGGTGGGAATGTAAATTGGTGCAGCCACTAAGGAGAACAGTATGGAGAGTCCTTAAAAATCTAAAAATAGAACTACCATATGATCCTGCAATCCCAACGCTGGGCATATGCCTGGAGAAAACTCTAATTTGAAAAGATACATGTGCCCCAGCGCTCACAGCAGCGCTATTTACGATAGCCAAGACGTGGAAGCAACCTAAATGTCCATCAAAAGATAAATGTATAAAGAAGATGTGGTACATATATACAATGGAATACTACTCAGCCATAAAAAAGAATGAAATAATGCCCTTTGCAGCAACACGGATGGACCTAGAGATTATCATACTAAGTGAAGTAAGCCAGATAGAGAAAGACAAATATCATATGATGTTGCTAATATGTGGAATATAAAATAACAATACAAATGAACTTATTTACAAAACAGAAATAGACTCCCAGACATAGAAAACAAACTTCTGCTTACGGTTACCAAAGGGAAAAGGAGGAGAGGGATAAATTGGGAATTTAGGATTAACGGATACACACTACAATATATAAAATAGATAAACAACAAGGACCTACTGTAGAGCACAGAACTATACTCAATATCTTGTAATAACCTTTAATGGAAAACAATCTGAAAAAGATTCCATATATATATATATATATATATATATATATGAATCAGTTTGCTGTACACTTGAAACTAACACAACACTGTAAATTAACTATACTTCAATTTAGAAACAAATGTATGAGCAGAGTGAGAGAGAAAAAGGTAAAGGCAGGAAAGACATAGAATTTCCCTTGAAGGGCTACAAGGATGTTATTTGTTCAGTCTCTTTTGTTCATAGCCTAGCAGCTCCAACCCACTGTTGCCCCTTCCAAAACCCACTTGATCCTCCTACTAGGAAGAGACCATAAGGTCCAAAAGAGGGAAAAATATAAGATTTGTAAAGTAAGTTCCACCACTTCATACACTTTCTTATCAATACCTGACATTCCCCTTTTGCCAAGTCTGGATCGTTCAGGATCAGCTCTGAGTAAATTGATTATTAATTTATTCAGTTCATGCAAAGAGTACACTGGTCTTCAGAATCAAACAATATTTTAAAGTGGCAAACGTCACTAATGGAAACCAGGAAAAAAATTAAAATCTTATGAATAATCTTGATTCCTGACTTAAATGTTCATTGAGTGAATGAGTGATCTACGATTTCATATTCACTGCAAACGTCTACAAATCTTTAAAGCAGGATGGCTACAAATAACCAAATGTGCTGACTTGGATTCATTGCATTCTCCCTGCCCCTGCCCACTGCCTACTATCTAAAGAGAACAACACTTAAAAACAAGAACAGTAACAATAAAATACGTTGCAAAGAAGCAAAATTAATCCTTTACCTGTATTTTCAAGCCCTGAAAAGCCCAGGCTTTCTGTAGTAGGCTTAAGTATGACCACCATTTGAAATACTTTAATACTTGTCAAGTAAAGGAAGAAAAGCAACTGCACTCATTTACAAAGCCTTTCTTTGAACTAGCCTGCAAGCTGGTTCATGACTTGAAGTTTACAGCTTGGAGCTGTCCAGCTCTTCAACGCATTGCCCAGTTTTCAGGGCATCAGTTTTGTGGCTTACAGCCCAAGGGTGTATATCCAGTTCTCCAGCTGTCTGACTCTCAAGTACTAGATAATGACCCTTTGTAGTGGCTGTTAAGGAAACAATAATAATACCAGCATTCTGCCAAGTGCCATAGACCCATTGCTTTATTAATTCCCACAATAACACTAGATCTAGGATGGCTGTGATTCAATGCCCCTTTTTCCTATAGATAAGGAAAATGAAGCTTGGAGGGCTATGGAACTGCCCAAGGCCATGAGTGAGCAAGAAGTAGTGCCCTGTAGGAACTAATCAGCTCAGGGAGGACTGTTTCTACAACAATTCTTAGGCCTACAAACTTGACATAATTCTTGAGCTCAAGACACTTTCCCAAAAGTAAATACTGAATGACAACATATAGTATAGAGGTACCTTATACAAATAGATACTTGGATTATTATTCAAGTGAAATTCCCAAGATGGTAAATTTTTGACAGCTTATGTGGTAGGCATTCAATAAATGCTTTTTGATTAAACTTACAAGTTACCTAAGAGCACCAACTTTTACAGTAAATTTTTTCTGATCCATTTTCATTTAGTCTACAAAAAGCAATTAAAAATAGATTAGTGGGGCTTCCCTGGTGGCGCAGCGGTTGAGAGTCCGCCTGCCGATGCAGGGGACACGGGTTCGTGCCCCGGTCCGGGAAGATCCCACATGCCGCGGAGCGGCTGGGCCTGTGAGCCATGGCTGCTGAGCCTGCGCATCCGGAGCCTGTGCTCCGCAACGCGAGAGGCCACAACAGTGAGAGGCCCCCGTACAGCAAAAAAAAAAAAAAAAGAAAAGAGATTAGTGGAGGCAAGAAGGGGGAACAATTATATTGGGGACCATTTACACGGGGACATGGCATTCATGTGAGAAAATCAGTTAGCTCATTTTCCTCATGTCTTCATTTTGGTTTCTTTCCTAAATACATTGAATACACTTTCATATAATACTTCATAAAGAAATTGGCTAGAGTATGAATACTTTCAGGCCTTAACATGTTCTCATTGGTCATGGGGCCTCTTCAGGAAGTACTACAATTTTCAATAAATCACTAAGAAAAACAGAATCTTTATTACTTGAAAAAAAAAAAATCCTTTGCTCTTAATTGCGATGCATATGCTTATTTTGAGTACTTTCTTTTTACAAATCACATGTTAGTCCAGATTACTGATCAGTAAGGTATAATGGATAAACAGAAAGGGAGACTGAGGGCAAAAAAAAAGAAAAAGAAAAATAAAAAAGAGGGAGGAAAATGAGAGAGGAACCTGAAAAAAAATCATCAAAGAGAAAAGTGGTTACAAAATTATTGTATGCCTAGCGTTTTGGGCTGCTTAAAATCAATTATTTCTTCCCCGGGTATTGTAAGGCTGAGTTCAATTCTACGTTTTGATTTGTGCTTCTGCTTAAATTCGCTCCAACATTAAGTTGGCAGTTTTCACCATGCATGGATAGTAGCACACCCATGAGAAGAACAAAGCTTTTGGATCCCAACAAATGTCGAGGTGGACTGATCTCAAATAATTACCATCTCTGAGTATAGGATTCAAGGTATCCTTAGTTTTGTCATCTATAAAATAAGAAGAATAATGCCTTATATAGGTTTGTGATTATTAACTATAATAAATGTAAAAACTGGCACATAGCAGCTATTCAGTGCATTACAGTCTTGTAGAGAAGACAGATCTGTAAAAGAATTAAATTCAAAACGTTGAAATAAATGCTAGGATGGTTAAAAGTAATGTCTTCCAAGCCATGGTACTTCTACAGGTATCAGAATCCCCTGAGGCTCTTATTAATCATGTAAATTTCTGGGTCCCATGTCAGACCTGCAGGGCGGAGTCTCTAGGGTTTAGATTCCGGAATGTGTAAATTTGCATTTTCGAAACACCCTCACTCATTGATTCCTATGTTCATGCATGTTTGAGAATTTCTACTAGGTAGAAAGAGTAAATATATTGGTAAGGGGCCAAAAGGACACAGATGACACACTCAACCTGGATGATTCCAGAAGGCTTTACTGGCAGAGGGACCAAATGTCAGGGAACTAATGACAGTAAGTAGGGGAACCACAAGAGATCACGCAGAAACCCAGGGTTAGGAGCGATGGAGCTGTTTCCACCCCAAGGATGGATGCAGACCCGGGAAGAGAGAGAGTTGTACGGAGGAATATTCCTTTAAGAGAAGCAGTGACCTTAGTTGAGGAAGGCAGCCAGAACAAGGCTGGCGGGGAGGGGTCTTTCAGAGAATAAATACTTTGTTCTCGCTTCTCTTCCTCTCTCCAATCTCCTGTGGAGCCTCTGCCATGACCAGAACCTACTGGAAGCCAGAGAGCCCAGAAGCCCTGTTGATATGGTCTCTAGAGGTCACCTCTTGGAGCAGAAGCCAGTGGAAAAGTGGGAGGTTGACCTGGAGTGGAAGATCGATGACAGCAGGGATGGGAAGACTTGACAAATGAAACAGAGCTTGAGTTTGAGGATGACTAAAGGTTAACAGTAATAATGATGATTGTAATAGCCCTATTAATGGAGTTTTCACTCTGCATTACTTCTCGAAGGACTTTACATGTATTCAGTTGTTTAAGCCACACTACAGCCTTGTAAGTCAGGCCCTGTTAACATCCCCATCACAGATCAGGATGCTGAGACACGGAAAGGTTAACTTACCTGCCTAAGATTATAGCTAGTTAACACAAAGCAGAGTTTAAGGTTGGCCAGCTGCCCCCTGGGACTGAGCTGGGAGCTTTACAGCTCCACGGTCTCAAAAGGTGTCTCTGAGGCAGCCTATTATCTATAGGATGGATAAACAACAAGGTCCTGCTGTATAGCACAGGGAACTATATTCAGTGTCCTATGACAAATTATAATGGAAAAGAATATATATATAAATATTTATTTATTTATAACTGAGTCACTTTGCTCTACAGAAGAAATTAACACAACATTGTGAATCAACTGTACTTCAATAATTTAAAAAAAAAAAAAAAAGAAAAAACAAGGTGTCTCTGAGGGAAAGTTGGTTCTAAGCTATGGGAAGAACAAAAGAATAAGAGAGATGAAAGTGCCCGGTCCGGCATGGGAGGAAACCACGAAGAGGGTGGTGTGGCCATACACTACGGGATCTGGAGAGAGAGAAGAAAGCCTTGAACATCGTCCCTTGACGTTTCTTTTTTTCATCCTGGCAGTGGGGAGCTCCACGAGCCTACGAAGCTTTTGAACGTGCTCTTCCTACAAGCCGGGCACTGAGCTAAGCCCTGGGCTTTCGCTGAACTCCGCGTGCCGAGGTGGAAGCCAGCTTTATTGTTACTCACAAATGGAGTATTACGGATCCCTGGTTCTTTTTCACCTTTCATTGCTTGCTCCTGGTATATAACTTTTTATAACAAGGGCCACAGAAACACAAACTCAAAATACCTCAAGGCAGTAGAGGTAAAAATAGAATGTAATAGTAAAGCCAAGCAATCTTCGAAACAAATCTTGTAAAGCGAACCTGTCGGGTTTTGATGTCTTCATTCAGCACACTTGTCCTCACAGAGGGGCACTCAGATGTAAAACTGTGACAAAAGAACCCGATCCTTATTATTCTGGTAGTATTATGTCTCTCTCTCTTTCTTTTGCTCCATCAATTCTCAGCCCACCACAAGGATGGAGATAAGTCCTCCCCCAGGACATAGGAGTTTACAGCTGCTCCAGTTTGGGGAACCCAGGAGGTAGAATTAGGCAAAGAAGCTGTGTGTGTAGGTAGGGAATGACTTGCGGAGGAGAACTGAGGGAAAATGTTACAAGAGCAGACAGAAGACAATCGGACTTGCTCTTCTTAGCCACTTGATTTTTTTTTTTTTTTTTTTTTTTGCGGTACGCGGGCCTCTCACTGCTGTGGCCGCTCCCGCTGTGGAGCACAGGCTCCAGACGCGCAGGCTCAGCGGCCACGGCTCACGGGCCCAGCCTCTCCGCGGCATGTGGGATCTTCCCGGACCGGGGCACGAACCTGTGTCCCCTGCATTGGCAGGCGGACTCTCAACCGCTGCGCCACCAGGGAAGCCCAGCCACTTGATTTGTATTGTTGCCCCTACTCCAGTCCAAATTTGGGGATTACTGAGATGATGAAAAAAAAAAAATCAGAAAGCTATTCATTCATTCCCTGGAACTTTCCCAACACCATATATGAATTGTCCTGGGACAGCAGCCCATTCCGCGGTTTCAGTGCTAAAACATGTTGTCACTTTGAAAATCCGTATCTGACGCAGGAGGAAAAGTAGTGTGATATTTGATGGGATGGCAATGAGTACGTCATTAAACCTCCAGAAGAAGTTTATCATTGATATCAGAAGTCGCACCACAGACACTGACCTATTGTCAATATTTATATAAAAGGAGAGTCATGCAGCAACACGGATGGACCTAGAGACTATCATACTAAGTGAAGTTAAGTCAGAAAGAGAAAGACAAATACCATATGTGTCACTTATACGTTGAATCTAAAATATGACACAAAGGAATTTATCTACGAAACAGAAACCGACTCACAGACATAGAGAACAGACTTGTGGTTGCCAACGGGGAGGTAAGGGTGGGGGAGGGTGGATTGGGAGTTTGGGATTAGCAGATGCAAACTATTATATATAGAATGGATAAACAACAAGGTCCTGCTGTATAGCACAGGCAACTATATTCAATATCCTGTGATAGACCATAATGGAAAAGAATACGAAAAAGAATATATATATATATGTATAACTGAATCATTTTGCTGTACAGAGAAATTAATATAACACTGGAAATCAACTATACTTCAATAAAATTTTAAAAGAGAAAAGAAAAAGAAAAAGAGAGTCAGAGTCTCCTTAGAAGCCTCTACTTTGTCCATCCTGATCTCAATAATTCTGCCCTCTCGGGTGAGACATGACTCAAACCAATATGCCTCTGGCCGTTGATTCGGGGTTCTCTGTCCATTATTTAGGTAACGTAGATGTCATATATTTGATTGTGGTTATTACATACTCTCTTTTCAGATCTAAATCAATTTCTCTTCCACTACAAATAAAACTGGTGAAGCTCAATCATTTAGAATCACTGAACTTAAGAACTAGAAGGGATCTTCTGATCATATAATCCAACTCCTCGTTCTAACAGGTAACTGATGCCACGGCACAGGGAAAGACACTTGTCCAAAGTCATAAAAAGTGGTAAACCTGACTCAAATCGTTGCGTTCGATTCGCTCAACATGTTGACTCAGCAAACTGTCCCCGTTAACAAGATTTTCCTTTCTTTCCTTGTTCCTTATATTTTTAAAGTCACATTGGCTTCTAAAAAAAGAAAAGAATAAAACACACAAAGGAGTGGGTACTGGCCAAAGTTTCAAAGACATGATTTCTGAAAAATAAGGGCATAAGGAAAGAAGGGGGGGATTTTTTGTGTCTACTGCCTAAAATGCCATCCAGATAGGTTAACCGTAATCTAATCACCTGCAATGTTTATCCTGGGTTATGGTAACAGTGAGTTTAAAGCTGTTTGAATAACAAGATACTGGGGTTTTGTCAGCTCTAGCTCCATGATGTCTGTAATTTTCAATATATCTCATGATGGAAAAAATATAAGCAATCATTAAGCCTGTGATTGCTGCTAGTACAGTTTACTCAGATAGATACATAACTTACACCACGCCAAGCAGATAGCTGAGTAACTATAGAGCAGTCACATGCATATGGCTGTGTGAATGTCTAAACGGCGTGGAGAGCCTTTTGCGTGGTTTTCCTCTTCAGATGATTTTCTCATTATGACATTTTATATTTATTCTGGGCTTTGTTAGGTATGCATTTCGACAAGATCTGGGGACAAGACAGGGAAAGAAAGTTCGGTCTATTAAAAAAAGAAGAACTGATTAAATTGTCAGTTGATTTTATTGGCAAAACAGTATTTCCATGAGAGGACTGTAAGCTGTTAGGGAATTACACCTCAGCTTATTGGTTAAAATAAAAATTTGAAAGTCAAGGTCGAAAGTCAACAAAGCCTTTGCACCTGCCCAAATTGCTGGCCGTCTTTATTATTGAAGGTGGCCCATGATGCGCTCGGCATTTAACATATATATGTATAAGTATAACTGATTCACTTTGCTGTACACCTGAAACTAACACAACATTGTAAATCAACTGTGGTCCAATATAAAATTAAAAAAATTTAAAAACATATATTGTCTGTGGTGTGATGAATTGGGAGATTGGGATTGATATGTATACACTGATGTGTATAAAATGGATGACGAATAAGAGCCTGCTGTATAAAAAATAAATTAAATAAAATTGAAAATTTCAAAAAAAACCCCAAACATATACTGTCTGTAATCCTCACAAAAATCCTGTAAGAAAGGTATTTTAAGCCCAGTTTCCAGTTGAGGAAACCAAAGCTCAGAACTCTCCTATGACCAGAGCCAACAATTTCAGAATCTACACTCAAATTCGGGAATGTCCGGCTCCAAAGTCCAAGCTACACCCTTGAAATATGCTGCCCCCATATTGTCTATAAAACACCCAAGCACCATTAAGGAAGGACTGGATTGAAATGACTTCAGGTGAACCAGCTATGCTTTAATATCCTAATAGTATTCTACAATATCCTAATATTATCCTCCCTTAAAAACATTTATTTTGGAGAAAGGAGGAACCACTGTTATTTACTGACTGCCTAAAATTATCCTGAGGTAAATATTATGTAAATAAGTTCAATACGCAAGGAAGCTCAGTCTCAGAAAAGTTACTATCTCCTCTAGGATCGCCAGAACTCTGCAAAGAACAGAAACCAGGATTTAAATCCCACCACGTCTGCCTTACAGCCTATGGGGTAACTACTGAATTTTAAGCCTCAAAATCTAGCATCAAAATAAAACCCACTTCTTTTGGTAGGGATGGGGACTCCACTCCCAGCTCTACCAAATGGCCCGCCAAGTTATCTTCTCTGAGCCTCATCTATTTGATATAGTTTGATGTCTACAATGTACAAAGCCCTGTGCTTAGTGTCTTAGATTCTTCAGATTCTCTGACAATTACATGAAATGAATGTAAAGTGCTCAACGTAACGTCGAATATACAGTAGGTCCTCAAATATCTATTATCACTTATTAATTCTGATGTTTATTTATTGTTATTATTACTATTATTTTGCAGGTCATACTCTCTGAGCCTTAGTTTCCTATATGCAAAATAAGGACTCTTACTTGGCAGCGTTATTGAGAGCATTAAAGGCAATGTACTAAAATACCGATCATAGTCAGTATATAGCCATATAGCCAGGGCTTAGTAAATGATTAGCTACTAGTAATCTGTCATAAATACTATATTGTGGGATAACAGAGTCTGCTCAGCCAGCCTTCACACAGAACTGAAAATCCTAAGATTTTCAGGAAATATGCTCTTAACAATAAGTGCCTTACGTAATGAAGTACACCAGCTCAGGTGGGGCCAAATATTTCATGAAATCTTTTATTTCCCTTGTCTGCAAGAGTCACAACTACTCTGTCATACTTTGGTTATCTGTTCACCTGTGGAAGGACATCTTGGATCCTTCCAGGTTTTGGATATAGTGAATAAAGCTGCTGTATATATTTCCTTGTCTTTACTTTTAATATTCAAATTGATTTAAATTCTTAAAAAAAGCTAGGTCACCCATTTCTCCCACCCACCCCCACCCCGCCCTCTGGCAACCAACGATCTGTTCTCTGTTCTATAAGCTTCATTACTGATTTGTTTATTTATTTAGATTCTACATATAAGAAGATAATACAGTATTTATATTCTAAATAAGAAGGGACTTATTTTAAACCACATTTTTATCATGAAATACTTCCAAAAATGCCTAATATATGCATTGACATGAGTAACAAGATACAGATGCTTTGGGAAATGGAGACAAAACAATGATTAAAACATCACCTCTTGACCTGAGAGAGTTTAAAATTCGGTAGGAGAACCGAAGAAAGTGATGAAAACCACCATGGTAGGCAATGTTTGATTAGGGTCCCATGAGAGGAATAAACCAAGTGTAGTTCCATTTCAGAGGAAAGACTACTCTCAAAGGGAGTGATCAAAGTCTGCTTCCCAAGGGTGTCCTCTGAGGTAGTCCTTGAATAATGGATTTTGACAAGACGTTCCAGGTAGATGGACGGGCGTAAGTCACCAAGGGTTAAGAGGGAAGGAGTGATTGGGCCAAATTAGCTTAAGTATGTTGTGTATGTAAGACAATAGTGTTGCATGACATTGGAAAGATCGTTTATGGCCATCAAAACTCTCTACTACCAGGCTAAAAAGTATGGGCATCACTGTAGGTCTTTTTTGTATATAACTATTCAATAATTCCTACCCTTTCTGAAAAAGCTGATGATAGATCCACTGTCAGGGTCATGCTAAAAAGGCCTGTTCATCCAACCACTCATTCACCCGTCCATTCATTCATTCATCAAAGATGCCTATTCTATGCCAGGTACTGGATAAGATAAAGCATCAGCCTTGTTTTGTCATCCCATTTTGTTACACACAACTTCAAAAATATAGTCCTTTGTCAAATAAACCAAACACCAGATTTCAATTAATGGGAATTTCTAAAAGTCCAGACAAATACGAGAAGAAAACGATACTTGCCTTTTATATTAATTTTACTCATCTAATAAAGATGCTCCACAGTTCTTTAACATAAATACACATATGCTTATAGCAGGATGAAAAAATTCAATTGGAAAATTTAAATTAGGCACATTTCTAATTTAATGCCTTATTATCTTTGCCATAGCATGTGCAGACAGTAATCTAATAAGTAAAATATGTAGAACAAGGAAGACGAGCCCTGCCCCAGGGGAATTTATAATACATTCTAATGTATTCTAATAGTGTGTGAAATATACATCTAAAGTCAGAATTTGTCAAAATTTTGTAACTGGGACATGCTGATAACTATGTCTAAGTATGCAGCTCAAATATTCCTGCCATAGGAAAAATGTCTTATTCTGTATTTAAAAGCTTCCTCATGTACTGCTAGAAAAATAATTAATAGGCCTATACCTAGAAATATTTTGAGAAAATAATGTGGAATAGCCCTCTTGAGTTTATTTACTGCACTGTGTTTCTTCCCCTGTGATATCATTAGTTATGCAGGTGGTAAATTTATTTATAGTATTTATTTTTAAAGCTGTGTGTTTTCTTTTTTTTGAAAGACACAGCTAATGAAGTAAATTTAAATTTCACACCCCAACCTTTATGGTGAAAATGACACTGCTCTAGCAGTCAGGGGCTTGAGTTCTGGTTTTAGCTCTACATGACCATAGGTGAACATAGCCTCTGAGACCACACCTTTATAAAAAAGAGGTGATGAGTTTTGGATTAACAGATACACACTGCTGTATATAAAATAGGTAAACAGCATAGACCTACTGTATAGCACAGGGAACTATATTCAATATCTTGGAATAACCTATAATGGAAAAGAATCTGAAAAAGAATACATATACATGTATATGTACATATGAATATATATGGATGTATAACTGAATCACTCTCCTGTACACCTGAAACTAACACAACATTGCAAATCAACTATACTTCAATAAATATATTTTTTTAAAGGAGATGGCATCAGCATAAAATGATGGCTGTTTCATAAAGGTGGTACTTCCATAAATTCTAATGCTGATAGGGAGGGTCCAGGTTGGTACCAGGCAGGTGAAAGCACATGGAGAAGTGGGATCCATAAGTGAACTGGGGAAAACAGGCCTCAACTAAATGCATTCAAGTTCTAATAACACAGACCAAGACACAAAGAAAGAAACAATGCCTATGTGCAGCCCACATACAGCAGCCGGTCAGCAAAATCTGCATTGGATGAGTGCAAGGGTAAGTTCCAGGTCAAAACCGGGGACCTATGATGTTGAGGTCCCCAAAGAACTCTGCCCTCTTCAAGCCCTCACTGCTCTCTCTAACATCCCAGAGGAATTCAGCAGCTCTGGCAGAAGCTGCGTATGATGAGTTCCAGAAGTTCTTCAACTTCACAGCATTTCAAAAACTTGTGGCGTTCTACAGTTCTACCTTCATCCGATAGCTAGAACACAATGTGAGAAAGACAGTAATTCTGACACTAAGGTATAAACTCTGAAGTACTTAAACTTTCTCTCTCCAACGTAATTTTTTCAACTATCAAAACATATTCTTTGTCATTCCTCTAAAGGCAAAATCTTCAGTTTGAAAGGTGTGTGCTATTTGCCAATGACCTCAGAGAAAGTTAGTTTTATAAAAGAGAATGACATACTGAATTATTTTTCGGTTACCAACACCTTCTGGCTTTGGCACTCGATTCCCAAATAGCTTAGTGGATCTGACCCAGTGTCAGATTACCCAAAGAGAGGCCAAGAAATGTGCTGGTGCAGCAGCACAGCTTTTTTTGGGAAAGAAGCTGATATTTGATGTTTTCAAAAAAGAACCAAAAAATTAAGTACTCTTTGTTGAATAAAATCAGAATTTCGTTGATCTCTAAAACTATCTTGCAGTTTGGTATTGCTTTTGTTTGTAATTACCTTTAGGTAGGAGATGAAGAGGTGAGCGTCCTTTTTAACGCCCAGCAGGATTTTCTAAAGGTCTTAACCTGCCCTGGGTTTGAGCATTTGGATGAATAGAGAAGTCAAATAAGCAGATGATGGTATGGAAAAAATCTCAATCAAGGACACTGTGATTTTAAGTACAGAAAATTTGGACTTAAACTACATAAGCTTTTAAGCTTTTCTGTAATATTCATAGCAAAACAGTATAAACTGTTTTTGTTTTCAAGAGAGTGGATTAGAAATCTGGATGGTTTACCAAGCAGATAAGATTTACCAATGAATTCATGGATATTCCACAAGTTATAGCTTGCTTTTGGTTTAAAACTTCCACCAGAAACACAATGATGTAATTTAAACAACAAATAGTTTTATTTACTCCATAGACTGCTCTTGATGTAGTATCTTACTTAGGGAATTTACTTCTGCCTCCCTTATTTCACTGACGAGCACCAAACACCTTAAGGACCGCCCCATTCTTGATGAACCTGTTCACTGTGGTTAACTATGAAAATGCTTTTGTATAAGTGGTATTTGATAAACTTAGGAGTACAAAAAGAAAAAAGGAGATATTAGGATTTTACTAAATATTCAAAGGGTTAAAAAAAATATTCAAAAATCTCCAACAGGCAGCCTCTAAGTTCTTTCCTGAAGAAAAAAGATCCCCCGAAGGGAAAAGAGTCAGACTTGGATCTATTTGGGTAAGCAGCTGCAGATCAAGGCTAAAAAGGATAAAACGAACAATGCAGGGTAAAGGCTAGGACTAGGTTCACGATAAGCCTCGTAAACCATATGCAGCACAAGACCCTGCCAGCTTCCTCCCCACGGATACTGTTTCAGTCATAATACACCAAAGTACTAAAGGGATTTTTGTTTTGTTTTGTTGTTTTTATCACATCAAGTTTATTTTATTTTTTTTATTGGAGTATAATTGCTTTACAGTGGTGTGTTAGTTTCTGCTGTACAACAAAGTGAATCAGTTATATGTATACATGTATCCCCTCCCCCTTGGACCTCCCTCCCATCCCACCCCCATCCCTCCCATCTAGGTCATCACAGAGCACTGAGCTGATCTCTCTGTGCTATATCGCAGGTCCCCACTAGCTATCTATTTTACACATGGTAGTGTATTTATGTCAAACCTAATCTCCCAGTTCATCCCACCCTTCCCTTCCCCGCCGTGATACCTACAGAGTACTAGATGATGATAATAATAAAAATAATGACACGTAACTAATATTGAAGAATGATACTGTTTATATATTATTTCATTTAGTCCTTATAGCAATTCTGTAAAAGGGTATTTGGCCACAACTTAAAGATGGATGCATTCACAGCCACCAAGACGGTATAGCTTAGGAGTGGTCAAGCCAAATCTGAACCCACACACAAGCTTTCTGGCATAAGGACCTGTGCAACTGGACCCTGTGTTTCTTTAAATACCTTGGCCAGATTTTGTGCTGAGAGGCAACAGAATTGGCATTTTGTTGCTCTCCCTGTCTCCCATTCCTTTGGACTTCGGAAGCTGACTGTGTAGGGAAGCACGAGGGAACACTTCGGTTCCTTTCGAGATGGTGATTTACCCCATGTCACACGTCTGCGGCAGGGGCCACAGTTTAGGCTGCATGAGAGCACGGCTCATGTCACGGGTGTGAACACACATGATGTTCCATTACACAGTGTGGTCGGAGGTTATGAATTGCAAAAGCAACATGAAATCCTACACTCAGGTCTCCTCTGTACATCAGTCATGCTGTGCTATCACCCTATTACTCTCTCACTTTATGAATGAAAATCTTCACTGCTAAACCCTCCAAATCCGTCTCTTTTTTTCTCCTTCACGTGGAGCACCGTGCACTCTCCTAAAGGCACTGTCATGTTTCAAAGCCATTGTTCGTAAATGAAGCCTCCGAAGTAACGTGAAAAATGCTGGTAATATATTAATGAAAAGGGCTAGAATGCGGCACTATATCCACACTGATTGAAGGTGTATGAAAACTGTGAATACATGTGGATGAGATCTACAAAGAAACATGGAAACAATTAAGGTCATGGGACAGTGAACGATTTCTCTATTCTGGTTTTTAATTGTTGTTGAAAATGTTATCTGTACCATAGTAAAGATGTGAATGCAGAAATATTGCCTCATTTCCAGTTTGCCCTCTGCCATCTGTTGTTCATTTACTTATTGTGTAACAAACATGTTTTCAGGGTCCCAAGATCAGTCGCCTCTCCGTTTTTCCACGCTTCCTGTGTGAATCCGTCCACCCCATCCCTTTAATTACTTTGTAAAATGGTAGTGGTCTTTGTTTCTAGCTCTTGAGCCCTGCAACCCTATAATCAGTGGCCTAGTGGCTAACACGACTCGAATGTCTCATAAGCACCTCACCTGTAAACATCACCACCCTCTCCCCACACCTGTCCCTTTTCCTGGGGTCCTCAGGCTGGTGAACCCCACCACGCTCCTCTGATTGCCCAAACCTGACACCATGGAGCCTTTCCTATATAAACAAAATGTCATCTCTCTTTAAAAAATATATCAACCTCAGCTTATCACTCATCACTCTTCCCACTGTCACTGTCAGAAATCAGGCCACTCTCACCTCCCAGCAACGCCACTCAAAAGGCCCAATCTCACCTTCATTCTCTCCAAGGAAGCCAGAGTGATCATTTTAAAACAGGGAGCCCCTCCCACCACTCTTCTATGTAAATCCCTGTAATAGCTCCTTGTTGCTCTTAGGATTAAGGTCAAACTGCTTACTACGTTTGATAAGGTTCTTTTTGACACGGCCTAAGCCTACATTTAGACTCCTTTCTCACTGCTATCACCTCTCCTTTCCCTACCAACCTTACTAATACCTACGACAAAGCCTAATAACCGCAATCACTGGGTTACAGTTCTCCAATAATACTCTCCTTTGAGCAACAGGGCAACCTCTCCGCACCCCACTCCAGCACAAATGTCCCCTGTCTAATCCCAGTGTCTCTCCTTTAGGACTTTTCCAGCCTCCAAAGGCTGACTTAGATGCACCTCAGCTGATGCGCTCAGGACCCTGGGCCTGTCCTCATCCTAGCACTTACCACACTCTGTTACAATTGCCTTCTTCTGGGTCTACAGTTCCTCACTGTACTTCAGACTCTTTGAGGGTTGGGACTGTGTCTTATTTATCATTGTGTATCCCTGGTGCAGGCCCCCATACAGTTTATTATAGCATAAATAAATGCTAAAGGTCAAGATCTATTCAAACATCCAATGGATTCCCATAGATAATATTTAGATACATTTATATTATACATATTTAGATATACATAATATAGGACCCCCTTAAATATGTTAGTAGTGAGAGCTTCTATAGAGTTTAGGAGGTAAAGGAACATTCCACGACTTCCAAAAAGATGTTACGAGAGAAGGGGGCAAATTCTCCAAATCCTGCTGAAGTTAAAGGAGAAAGGGTGACAGTCATGGATGTTATTGAGGGATGAGAAGCAGTGCTAGGAACCTGGCCAGCCGGGCGATGAGAAACCACGTAACGTTCTTACACTGAGTGATATAAACTCAAACTAGACTGTGATGAGTTAAAAATGTATATTGTAATCCCTAGAATTACTACTAAAAAAATATCAAGAGGCATAGCTAAAACGTCAACAGAGGTGATAGAATTGAATACTAAAGTGTATTCAACTAACCAAAAAGAGGATAGGAAGGAGGAACAAAAACATACAGAAGTGATAGAAAAAAAAGTAAAACACAGCAAGATGTAGGCTTAAAACCAACCATATCAGTGATTACGTGTAAAATAAACAAATCAAACATTTCAATTAAAGGAAAAGATTATTATGCTGAATTTAAAAAAAAAGCAAGACCCAATTATATGCTGTTTATAAGAGATTCACTTTACTTTTTTGTTTTAATTTTTTTTTTTTTTTTTTTTTGCGGTACGCGGGCCTCTCACTGTTGTGGCCTCTCCCGTTGCGGAGCACAGGCTCTGGACGCGCAGGCTCAGCGGCCATGGCTCACGGGCCCAGCCGCTCCGCGGCATGTGGGATCTTCCCGGACCAGGGCATGAACCCGTGTCCCCTGCATCGGCAGGCGGACTCTCAACCATTGCGCCACCAGGGAAGCCCCTTGTTTTAATTTTTTTTTTTTTTTGGCTGTGCCATGTGGCTTGTGGGATCTTAGTTCCTTGACCAGGAATGGAACCCGGGCCCAGGTAAGTGAAAGCTCCAAGTCCTGACTGCTGGATCACCAAAGAAGTCCCAAGAGATTCACTTTAAATATAAATACACACACACAAGTTGAAAGTAAAAATACGGAAAAAGATAGCCATGCAAACACTAACCCTAAGAAAGCTAGGGTGGCTCTATCGACTCAGACAAAGAAGACTTAAAGACAAGGAGAATTACTAGAGATGATTAGGGTCATTTCGTTCACACCAGTTGGACAGAGCTTGTTCTGAGGAGATGAAGGTGGAGATAAAAACTTAGAAGATAAAAGAGGGCACCTCTAGGCATTTTTAATGTTTGTCTCCATACCCTGTCATCTCTTAACCTCTTGAAGCGCATCCATCACTGTTTTGGATTTATCCTCCTCTCTTCCCAGCCAGGTACCACTGGCATGATCTATGGGAAGGGGCATAATTCACCAGCATGGCTTGCCCACACAGGCTGTAATCAGCAGTGACGTATTTTGTGACAGTTCTGTATAAAAGATGATTAACATAAATAAAACACGTTGTATATTATGGGGTAATAGAATATAAAGCACCACAGATATACTCCCCTAGCAGAGAGGATCCAGGACTTAAGTCTGTGAGAGACAGCATTCCAAGGGAAAGTTAACATTCTGCCTGGCAGCTCACCCCATCACCCAGTGGCATCCAAGCCGTCCAGCTACGTGAAGACCTTCTCCACAACAGGCAACGAGGACTTTCTACAGATATTTATGACCTCAAATCAAGCACCCAGAGTGCGATTTTAGTTATCATTCAACACATTTTGTCATAGAGGCTTTTCTTTTTAATAGGTTATAGAGGACTGAACACAATTGAGAAGAGCCAGCAAGGTCTTGCGTAAAGGACAACTGTACTGGCGTCAAGTTAACGTCTGAATTCTGACCCCACAGCTGAGTAAATTATGCTACTATTAGATAATCATGGAAACAATTTCTTAGTATTTAAAATGGGGATCTGTCATATTCATTTCTAAAGTCTCAATATGTAACACGATGAAGTGGACCTATTGAAAATAGTTCACATCCTCTCTCTCTTCTCTTTCTCTCTCTCTCTTTTTCACACACACACACACACACACACACACACCGCTTTGCTCTTGTGAATGCCCAGACAGAAATGCTTCCCTGAGATCTCTAACTGTGGAACGATACATGGACTTTCTTTATTATTATTATTATTGGAGTAGAGTTGATTTACAAGGTTGTGTTAGTTTCAGGTGTACAGCAAAGTGATTCACATATATATATATATATATATATATATATATATATATTCACACATGTATATCTATTTTTTTCAGATTCTTTTCCCATATAGGTTATTACAAAATATTGAATATAGTACCCTGTCCTATACAGTAGGTCCTTGTTGGTTATCTATTTTATACATAGTAGTGGGTATATGTGAATCACAAACTCCTAATTTATCCCTCCCTGCTTCCCCCAATACATGAACTCTCTATTCCATGATCCCTCCTGTGCAGACTTAGGAACCAAACCAGGGCAGCTTTCAACAGTCAAGTCCAGAGCTGCCCGCTGCCTTAAATTTAAACAACAACTGCCTTCACCCACCTGGTACCTGTCACTGCAAACGAATTCTCAGACGAGCAACACACTGGGACTCATATGAGTGAGTCACAATCTAGGCACCATTCAGGGAATCCGGTCTCAGATCTGTGGAAATTATAAAACTAACACAACAGAGGGACTTGTTGGAGGTGGTCAGAGCTCAACTCCTTGAGAAATAGATTCTGGGATCTGTGTTCCAGAGGGCTCATAGGAGGTGCTCTTAGGAGCCATGGGGGTGCAGGAAGCGGAGTGGGCAGAGGGAGGAGGGGAAGTGAGATGATGTGGATCCCACAAGAATTATGGGGCTCAAAAAGCCCTTCAGAGTTGTCTCTATTGCAGGTGAGGGAGCCAGGCCTTTGGACCTCTGCACACACAAATCACGGAGCCCTGAGAGAGTGATTTCCTGACCAAGGAGTGCTTAGCAGGCCACAGGCTGCAGACACACAGGAGGAGCTTGCCTTTGGCTGAAACATATGGCACACCTACTGGAAAATTTAATACTTGGAATAAAAAGAATAAATCTTCCTCTGCTTTAAGGGACATTTACATGGGATTAAAATCATAAGGAAGAAAACGCTAACCTCATTGTTCTAAAAGGAGGAAATATCGACAACAGAGGCTCATTACTCAATCCTGATAAACACACTGGAGTTAAAAGAGAATGTAAAAAAAAAAAAAAAAAAAGAGAAGCATGAAGAAACAGTTCTGCAGCCCGTCAAACGAAAACCACATTCACAGAAAGATGGACAAAATAAAAAGGCAGAGGGCTATGTGCCAGAAGAAAGAACAAGATAACCCCCAGAAAAACAACTAAATGAAGTGGAGGTAGGCAACCTTTCAGAAAAAGAATTCAGAATAATGATAGTGAAGATGATCCAGGACCTCAGAAAAAGGATGGAGGCAAGGATTGAAAAGATGCAAGAAATATTTAACAAAGACCTAGGAGAATGAAAGAACAAACAATCAGAGATGAACAATGCAATAACTGAAATGAAAAATAAACTAGAAGGAATCAATAGCAGAATAACTGAGGCGAAGAACAGATAAATGACCTGGAGGACTGAATGGTAGAATTCACTGCCAAAGAACAAAATAAAGAAAAAAGAATGAAAAGAAGTGAAGACAGCCTAAGAGACCTCTGGACAACATTAAATGTAAAAACATTCGCAATATAGGGGTCCCAGAAGGAGGAGAGAGAGAGAAACGACCTGAGAAAATATTTGAAGAGATTATAGTCGAAAACTTCCCTAACATGGGAGAGGAAATAGCCACCCAAGTTCAGGAAGTGCAGAGAGACCCAGGCAGGATAAACCCAAGGAGAAACACTCTGAGACACATAGTAATCAAATTGACAAAAATTAAAGACAAAGAAAAATTATTAAAAACAACAAGGGAAAAACAACAGATAACATAAAAGGGAACTCCCATAAGGTTAACAGCTGATCTTTCAGTAGAAACTCTGCAAGCCACAAGGGAGTAGCATGATATATTTAAAGGGATGGAAGGGAAGAACCTAAAACCAAGATTACTCTACCCGGCAAGGATCTCATTCAGATTCGACAGAGAAATCAAAAGCTTTACAGACAAGCAAAAGCTAAGAGAATTCAGCACCACCAAACCAGCTCTACAACAAATGCTACAGGAACTTCTTTAAGTGGGAAACACAAAAGAAGAAAAGGACCTACAAAAACAAACCCAAACAATTAAGAAAATGGTAATAGGAGCATACATATCAATAGTAACCTTAAACGTGAATGGATTAAATGCTCTAACCAAAACACAGGCTTGCTGAATGGATACAAAAACAAGACCCATCTATATGCTGTTTACAAGAGACCCACTTCAGACCAAGGGACATATACAGACTGAAAGTAAGGGAATGGAACAAGATATTCCATGCAAATGGAAATCAAAAGAAAGCTGGAGTAGCAAAACTCATATCAGATAAAATAGACTTTAAAATAAAGACTGTTACAAGAGACAAGGAAGGACACGATATAATGATCAAAGGATCAATCCAAGAAGAAGATACAACAATTATAAATATATATGTACCCAACATAGGAGCACCTCAATACATAACGCAACTGCTAACAGCTATAAAAGAGGAAATTGACAGTAATACAGTAAGAGTGGGGGACTTTAACACCTCCCTTACACCAGTAGACAGATTATCCAGACAGAAAATTAATAAGGAAACACAAGCTTTAAATGACACAATACACCATACAGGTTTAAATGATATTTATAGGACATTCCATCCAAAAACAGCAGATTATACTTTCTTTCCAAGTGCACACAGAATATTCTCTAGGACAGATCACATCCTGGGTCACAAATCAAGCCTCAGTAAATTTAAGAAAACTGAAATCATATCAAGCATCTTTTCGGACCACAACGCTATGAGATTAGAAATCAATTACAGGGGAAAAAATCGTAAAAAACACAAAAACATGGAGGTTAAACAATATGTTACTAAATAACCAAGAGATCACAAAAGAAATCAAAAAATACTTAGGGACAAATGACAACGAAAACACGATGATCCAAAAGCTAGGGGTGAGGCAAAAGCAGTTCTAAGAGGGAAGTTTATAGCAATACAATCCTACCTCAAGAAACAAGAAAAATCTCAAACAATCTAACCTTACATTTAAGGGAACTAGAGAAAGAAGAACAAACAAAACCCAAAGTTAGTAGAAGGAAAGAAATCATAAAGATCAGAGAAGAAATAAATGAAATAGAAACAAAGAAAACAATAGCAAAGATCAATAAAACTAAAAGCTGGTTCTTTGAGAAGATAAACAAAATTGATAAACCTATAGCCAGACTCATCAAGAAAAAGAGGGAGAGGACTCAAATCAATAAAATTAGAAATGAAGAAGAAATTACAATGGACACCGCAGAAATACAAAGCATCAAAAAAGACTATTACAAGCAACTCTGTGCCAATAAAATGGACAACCTGGAATAAATGGACAAATTCTTACAAAGGTACAACCTTCCAAGACTGAACCAGGAAGAAATAGAAAATATGAACAGACCGATCACAAGGAATGAAATGGAAATTGTGATTAAAAATCTTCCAGCAAACAAAAGTCCAGGACCAGATGGCTGCACAGGTGAATTCTATCAAACATTTAGAGAAGAGCTAACACCAGCCTTCTCAAACTCTTCTAAAAAATTGCAGAGGAAGGAACACTCCCAAACTCATTCTATAAGGCCACCATCATCCTGATACCAAAACCAGACAGAGATGCCACAAAAAAAGAAAATTACAGACCAATATCAATGAGGAATATAGATGCAAAAATCCTCAACAAAATACTAGCAAACAGAATCCAACAACACATTAAAAGGATCATACACCATGATCAAGTGGGATTTATCCCAGGGATGCAAGGATTCTTCAGTATACGCAAATCAATCAAGGTGATACACCATACTAACAAATTGAAGAATAAAAACCATATGATCATCTCGATAGATGCAGAAAAAGCTTTTGACAAAATTCAACACCGATTTAAGATTAAAACTCTCCAGAAAGTGGGCATAGAGGGAAACTACCTCATCATAATAAAGGCCATATACGACAAACCCACAGCAAATATCTTTCTCAATGGAGAAAAACTGAAAGCATTTCCTCTAACATCAGAACAAGACAGGGATGTCAACTCTCACCACTATTATTCAACATAATTTTGGAAGTCCTAGCCACGGCAATCAGAGAAGAGAAAGAAATAAAAGGAATACAAATTGGAAAAGAAGAAGTAAAACTGTCACTGTTTGCAGATGACATGATACTATACACAGAGAATCCTAAAGATGCTACTAGAAAAGTACTAGAGCTAATCAATGAATCTGTAAAGTTGCAGGATACAAAATTAATGCACAGAAATCACTTGCATTCCTATACACTGATGATGAAAAATCTGAAAGAGAAATTAAGGAAACACTCCCATTTACCACTGCAACAAAAAGAAGAAAATACCTAGGAATAAACTTACCTAGGGAGACAAAAGACCTGTATGCAGAAAACTATAAGATGCTGATGAAAGAAATTAAAGATGATGCCAACAGATGGAGAGGTATACCATGTTCTTGGATTGGAAGAATCAATATTGTGAAAATGACTATACTACCCAAAGCAATCTACAGATTCAGTGCAATCCTTATCAAATTACCAATGGCATTTTTTATGGAACTAGAATATAAAATCTTAAAATTTGTATGGAGACACAAAAGACCCCAAATAGCCAAAGCAGTCTTGAGGAAAAAAAACAGAGCTGGGGGAATCAGACTCCCTGACTTCAGACTATACTACAAAGCTACAGTAATCAAGACAATATGGTACTGGCACAAAAACAGAAACATACATCAATGGAACAAGATAGAAAGCCCAGAGATAAACCCACACACCTATGGTCAACTAATCTATGACAAAGCAGGCAAGGATATACAATGGAGAAAAGACAGTCTCTTCAATAAGTGGTGCTGGGAAAAATACACAGCTACATGTAAAAGAATGAAATTAGAACACTCCCTAACACCATACAGAAAAATAAACTCAAAATGGATTAGAAACCTAAATGTAATACCGGACACTATAAAACTCTTAGAAGAAAACAAAGGAAGAACATTCTTTGACATAAACCACAGCAAGATCTTTTTTTGACCCACCTCCTAGAGTAATGGAAATAAAAACAAAAATAAACAAATGGGACCTAATGAAACTTCAAAGCTTCTTCACAGCAAAGGAAACCATAAACAAGATGAAAAGACAACCCTCAGAATGGGAGAAAATATTTGCAAACGAATCAACGGACAAAGGATTAATCTCCAAAACATATAAGCAGCTCAATATTAGAAAAACAAACAACCCAATCCAAAAATGGGCAGAAGACCTAAATAGACGTCTCTCCAAAGAAGACATACAGATGGCCAAGAGGCCCACAAAAATCTGCTCAACATCACTAATTATTAGAGAAATGAAAATCAAAACTACAGTGAGGTATCACCTCACACCGGTTAGAATGGGCATCATCAGAAAATGTACAAACAACAAATGCTGGAGAAGGTGTGGAGAAAAGGGAACCTTCTTGCACTATTGGTGGGAATGTAGATCGATACAGCCACTATGGAGAACAGTATGGAGGTTCCTTAAAAAACTAAAAATAGAATTACCATATGACCCAGCAATCCCACTACTGGGCATATACCCAGAGAAAACCATAGTTCAAAAAGACACATGCACCCCAATGTTCATGGCAGCATTATTTACAATAGCCAGGTCATGGAAGCAACCTAAATGCTCATCAACAGATGAATGGATAAAGAAGATGTGGTACATATATACAATGGAATATTACTCGGCCATAAAAAGAAACGAAATTGGGTCATTTGTAGAGATGTGGATGGACCTAGAGACTGTCATACAGAGTGAAGTAAGTCAGACAGAGAAGAACAAATATCATATAGTAACACATATATGGAATCTAGAAAAATGATACAGATTAACCGGTTTGCATGGCAGAAATAGAGACACAGATATAGAGAACAAAGGTATGGACACCAAGAGGGGAAGTGGGGGTGGGCGGGTGGTGGTGTGATAAATTGGGAAACTGGGATTGAGATATATACACTAATATGTATAAAATAGATAACTAATAAGAACCTGCTGTATAAAAAATAAATTCAAAAAATTTTTTAAAATTAAAGAAATTAAAAATGAGAGAACCCAAACTTTTGAATAGAAACTAAACTTATCCATGGCAATACATCCTCAGAGGGACACAGTGAAGCAGTAATGTTAATCTGTGAATTGATGGGCCTTCTCCTCAAAGTCACCCTGCTCAACTCTAACATGATCCCACTAAACAATGCCAGAATACAAACCTGAACTGGGAAGCAATCTCTTTTTTAGTACTTATTCAAATGGTATTTGTATCTCTGTTAGCATAAGGAGACTTAAGCTTTATGTATGTATAAACTTCTAGGGCAAAACATTTACCCAATTCACCTTCAAACGACTTCCACTATCAGGGATTCCCAGGTGGTCTAGTGGTTAGGGCTCCAAGCTTCCACTGCAGGGGGCATGGGTTCGATCCCTGGTTGGGAACTAAGATCCCTCATGTCATGCAGTGCAGCTTAAAAACAAACCAAAAAAAGGCTTCCACTATCTTTAAAAAGCACTTTTGGTTACACTCTTACTTTTTGAACCATAGTGGATTTAAAATTATCTTAATACATCTTTCTAACAATCTAAGTCACAAATGTTAAGATAATTAGAAGTACCTTTGAGGTCAGAAGAAGGGAGGTAAGATTCATCTGGGCAGATGTTAGAAGAACATTGTAATAAAAGGTTAGGATTCAGTATTTGGGGAATGACCTTGGCCTACTGGTTTATCCCTCCTGAGACTCAGTACTTTCACCCGTACGAAGGGCACAATATGCACCACTGGGTGATGTTAAAGATCAAATGAGACGCAGATATAAAGTCACTAGCACCCAACATATTATATGCACCAAGCATAGAACAATGTTAGTTTCTTCTGCTTTGTCTCCTTCTACATAAACTCACTGAGAAATTTTCTAAGAACATGAGGCTTCAACTTCTTTAAAAAAGTGATATATGATGTTTCCATAGCTCACATCTACAGCAAAAATTTAAAAAGTGTATCACGAGGGCAAGTGCAAAGAAACTGTGGCTCGTGCTACAGCCGGTGATTAAATCTTAATACACCTTGACAGTTTTAATTTTTATATAAATACCACCAGGGCCAATCATTCACATTATGGATTTCAAGCTTAACAAATGTAATTTGAAAACAACAAAGCTACTTTTAAAGGAGTGCTGTCAAAGCCCTGACATTTGCAAAATTGGAAATGCTCCATGTATAAGATTTGAAATGGAAAACCTGGCAATTCTTCTCTCTACCTGACAGAAGTTATCAGGATGGACCCTGGGAATGCCTGGACATTTTTTACGTTGACTTATTGATAGGTTGGGACAATTTCTCATGAAACCATATATATTTAGATATAGAATAAGAGCTAGTAATTGCTGGGATTTGCTCAGTGCTTATTGAAACAGGCTCTGTGCGTAAATCCTCTAATGGTCACAGAAAAGCTATGGGTCCATTAATATCATTATCTTCATTTTGCCAAAGACAAAACTAGAGCAGAGAAAAATCTGGAGGCTCTTATTCCAGATTGCTCTCCTCTTATCTATATTATCTCTATAATATAACAAACCACATAGTGGGAGTGGGGTTTACAGAAGAGAAAACAGAGGTTCAGAGAGGAGAAGGGATGTGCAAGGTCCTACAGCTAGTTAGTGACAAGGCAACGACTGGGACTCGATACCCAGACTCATGTTCTTCCTCATGAAGCTTATGTTATTTCTGGATTGTGGCTCCAGCACAAAAGGTTAGAATGTATTCAGCAAAACAAAGCTTTATGTTCATGACACAGAACCAAGTATCATGACTATTGTGACTCATAGGTTTATCAGCAACACACATAGGTGCCATATCGTCCTACTTCAGTACTAAATTCAACTAGTAAATTTCAAAATAAAGAGTCTTGTGATTCAGTCCCAAACTGCTAGCTACGCACTTATTACTTTAATCAAATTCAAAATAATAACCAATATTATTGTCTTATCAAGAGTTACCATATGATCCTGCAATCCCACTCCCTGGACATACATCTGGAGAAAACTCTAATTCAAAAAGATATATGTACCCCAGTGTTCATAGCAGCACTATTTTCAATAACCAAGACATGGTAACAACCTAAATGTCCATCAACAGATGAATGGGTACAGAAGATGTGGTACATATATACAATAGAATATTACTCAGCCATAAAAAAGAATGAAATAATGCCATTTGCAGCAACATGGATGGACCTAGTGTTTATCGTACTAAATGAAGTTAAGTCAGACAAAGACAGGTATCATATGATATCACTTATATGTGGAATCTACAAAGTGATACGAATGAACTTATATACAAAACAGAAAAAGACTCACAGACATATAAAATAAACTTAGGGTTACTAAAGGGGAAAGCAGGGGAAAATTAGGAGTTTGGGATGAACATATACACACTACTATATATAAAATAGATAACTAACAAGGACCTACTGTATAGCACAGGGAACTCTACTCAATATTTTGTAATAACCTATAAGGGAAAATAATCAGAAAAAGAATAAAACTGAATCACTATGCTGTACACCTGAAACTATCATGGCATTGTAAATCAACTACACTTCAATTAAAAGATAAAAGATCTGAAAAAAAAGCAAATACAAAATACACCTGGTTCGTGGGTAATAAGTCTATAGAAAAGGACAGTATATTACTATTTTAACTTCTCCACTATTTGCATAACATATTCATTCTTTCATTCAAATATTTATTAAATACCTACGATGTGACAGACACTGTGCTCAGCACTAGGGATACATCCCTGAATAGCAAAAAAAAAAAAAAAAAAAAAAAATCTCTTGCTTCAATCTTTGCTGGAGAGTAAGACCATAGAGAAGTCAAGGTAAATTTATTTAGTTGTTGCTGTTTTCATTTTAACAGCAGTGATGAAAATGGTAGATAATAAATATTATATTTGCAAGCTTCTTTATATAGCATTCAAAATTTTCTTATTTCTATTTTCTTATGTTCAACAATGAGTTTAAACACGTGAGCATATGCCGAAGTCCACCAGCAAATCAGTTAACATTTATTTAATGTCTTCTGCATCCCGAACACTAAACGAAACGTATTGTCACAGTTCCAAAGAGCTTGTATTTTAGTGGACTAATCAATGCAAGCAAAAAGAGTCAGGCAACATACATACCACTCCTGGTGCCCTAATGCGGGGGAGACCAACTTTGCAGGTACAAATATCCCTCTCTTTACTTCTGTCTCTGCGTGGTTGTCTCAGAAAGCCAGGCATGTAACCAGGTAAGACAGAACTAAATCATAAGGGAGTGGCAAGCCCAACTTTCTAGCTCTTTCCAGATGATTCCTGGGAATCGTGAATGTGCAAAGTAAGAGCAGGACTGGCCAGATTCATATTTATGTCCTGCACAGGGGTATACAGACAGGCCATGTGCAAATGCTGGTGATTTCAAGGTGACAAGCCTCTGATTGAGAAGTCTGGAGGTCGATAAGTCTCATTTGGGGTCACCTGGCCTGGCTGTCACCTTGGCTGACAAAGAGGAAATTTTTAGAAAATAAACCCCAATAAGCTTTGAACAGCTAGGCCTCCATTTCCAAAATAATTATGACAACGCACCATGTCTTCCAGCTTAAAAAAAGAAACTGATTTCACATTTCTTTCTGTTAGGAGCAAGTCTCACATGAGTAAATAGTTACAGCCCCGATTACAAAGGTCTGGGTTTTCAAGCCAGACGCAAGAGCACTTAAATATAATAGAGCTGGTAGGTGCCTTTTAAATCCCTTTTCTCTTTGGTCAGAGAGACAGATGTGCACTTGTTACAGGATGACTGAGTAAGTCACTCATGGCATTGCCACTTGGAGTAATGGCACGATTCCTTCCTTCTTGGGGTGTTAAGTATTTGCTCTCTGTCTCTGTCTTTCCCTGTATATATGAATATCTAATTTTCATGTTGAAGATGAAAATGCAGGCAAGCATTTTCTGCTACTGCACTGGGAAGATAGAGGACATTTTAGAAACTCTAGAGGAATTCAAGCCTCAATCATGTTCTAACTTATCGATTTATGCGAATCAATATGCATTTTTGCAAACTATCTTTCAGCTTTCTTTTTTTGGTTAAGTTTCGCACTTAGCAGCAGAATTAGGTTATTTTCATTAGAAAGAGCTTCTAATTAACTAGTTCTTTATTGCAAAGAATACAAATTCTGCTCTCAAGAATGCTATAACATTTTGTCAATAGTTCAGAACAGGGTTAATGATCCTCATTAATGAAAGCCCAGTGTGAGTCTGAGATCTCCATTTGATTCCTTTTATCAAAGTATGGGATCCTAGGCAAAAAATAGCTTTACGGTAATCATTTTCTACTGCACAAATAAATAAAACAAGAGTTCCAGAGAAGGTGACAAGAAATGTGGGGTGGAAAATAAAAAATATCCCTTGTCAGTTTTAACAGGTATTCAATTTTTTAGACCAATGAGAAATTGGGGGGAAATATTTTCTCATTCTTTGTTTCTTGTTGTCTTAAAAAAAAAATCTACGGGAACATATGTATATGTATAACTGATTCACTTTGTTATAAAGCAGAAACTAACACACCATTGTAAAGCAATTATACCCCAATAAAGATGTTAAAAAAAAATCTACTCAGATGTCCCCTGCTGATTATAAATAATCTCATGTATAGATATCAGAAAGTGGAATAAAGAAGGAATGAAATAACTCCAATCTTACATTTCTCCTAAGAATTGAGGGCATCTTAGAATCTCCCGGGGAGCTGGGCTTTGAGGGAGTTTGGGGATGGGCTTGTGTGGTTCAAAAATGCTTTTCAGGTGATTCTAATGTAGCTTCTGGTTGAGAATTTAGAATTTATTACCTGGGTTTGCCTGATCATATGTCTCAATTATATTATGAATGGCTCCAATCTCTATTCCCTTAGAAAAATACATCCACTAGGAGAGGCCCTCTGCGGAGTGACTGTATCTGAGGAAGTAGGGCTAATTAACTACTCTGTGTGTGTGTGTGTGTGTGTGTGTGTGTGTGTGTGTGTGTGTGTGCAGTATTATTAGTAATTGTGCAGCTAACACAGTAGCATAGCTTTTATGAACATCCTCATGTATGTTTTCTTGTTTGTTTATTTATGTGGTTGTTGTTTGTGATATTGATATTTATTGACATCAGTACAAAGCAAGGGAAGACTAAAAGTTGATAGCTAACAGGAACAACGATTGGCGCAATTTCTTTCCTGGAGAAGGTATGCATTCAGATCGTGAGACCTTAAATAAAGATGGATTGTCAGGGACCAAACAAGGGTTAAATTTTACCTATTAATATAAAAATTTCTAAAGGCAAAAGCAGAGGGTTAGAAATATTCTTTATGCTAAATCACATAAGCAAAGCAAAAAATTAAAACTCATCTTAATCCTAACACTTTAGCACATATGATATACACTTACACACATATACACACACATATGGGGATGTTTGTAAAAGCTATGCTGCTTCCTTAGCTGCACAATTCTTAATATGAATGTACTTAACAATAGCACAATCTACCTTATAACATCTACCTCCCTCAGAAAAATTATCTTTTAAAGGTCCAATTTTTTCATCACTCATTTTTAATTAAAATTTAAAAAAATAATTTAGATTATTTTACCTCCTAGGAAATCACATTTCCTGATCCTAGCTTTAGTTTCTGCTGTACACCTATAAATATATCTCCTCTCACTACAAGACTACTGGCTTAGGTATTCATAGTTTCCCAACCTCAACTAATCTATTCCCTCTTCAATTTGTCACAAATTCCTAATGGGATTCCAATCCTCCTGTGTCCCTTTCCAGTGTCTGGACCATACTGTCATGATATCTAGGGTGACACAACTTCATTCTAAGGGACCGTCCCAAGACCATGTTCCCATGGGGACTCCTGCCTGAGCTTTGCCCTGACTCTCCGAATATTTCTAGTCAATATTCCGTTCAAAACATTTCCCACTATTGATTTGTAAAATCTTTTGCAGTCTCTCTCAAAGAATTAGAATAAAAAAGAACATATTTGATTTTTAAATTCAAAATCCTCTTATCTTGCCTTCTTTTGCAATACTGGGCCATTCTATCATCATTTGGGGTACTGCTGACTTGTTTTGCACCCTGCCTTTTGATTTCATTTCTTGATCTCTGAGTTAATACAGTTCTTCCTGAGCTAGTTACAATTTCATTAGATTAAGCGAGGTCCTTAAAAGCAGTGTTTATCCATTCATTACACTAGCTAAAAGTTCCTGTCACCCCATCATACTCCTCTGAGAGCTTCTTTTTCACAATTTACATCTTAGTTTTCTCTCTTTCCAGTGTTGAATGTTTTCTCAATCATTTACCACTTTTGTTCATTTGCCATGCTTCCCCTAACCTGTTTAAAACATCCATGATGTGATAGTTAATTGTAGTCAAGGATTTTCCCTTTTTAGCTAAGAATAGCTTTTGCTAGAGCTTAAAAATAAGTTCCTTGCGGAGGCTTTCATTCCATTCCACAGTAGCTCTAAATCTAAGTTACATCTCATAAGTCATAATAAAAGAAACCCTTATTTACTTTATTTCTATGAACATAGAAATAGAAACACAAACACTTATCCTAGAATTTATGGAAAATACATATATGAAGCCCTAGATTCAAATTCTGAGGTTCAATAAAAAAAAGAGTTCCATAAAACACTACCATTATTTCAGATGATCTAAAAACAAAGGTATACTAGAAAAAGAATAGACACATGTACATGTATAACTGAATCACTCTGCTATACACCTGAAACTAATAAATAAAACTCCAATAAAAAAATAAAAATTTTTGAAAAAAGGTATACTAATGAATTTCTCTGTGATTCCATTTCCTTATCTTCCATGTAGTTAAGGAATTATCAAACAGATGATTACATCGATGTCTTACTGAACACACTCCATCTCTAAAAAGCGACTACCTGGCCCCAGTTTCCTTTCTTCCTTTCTCCTCCCTGTAGCCCCAAACCCCCTCCAAAAAGCTTACCAGTTGGTTAGTCTGTGTGTTATTAGTCCATGGAAATGCAAGTATTATTTAACAATAAAAATAAGAATCGCACTCAAGCGAGTCCTGAATTATTCATGTACTCTTATTTTACATAATTTGGCCATCCCTCTTTTTATTGCTATTTCAGTTTCTATCACTAAACAATTCTCCACTAGGTCCACCTTGGATTCCTGTGAACAAGGAGATAACACTTGCAAAATGTTCCCTCGGAGACGATATTCTGAGCTGATGTCCAAACATTTACAGCCAAAGCCTAAACTATGAAAAACAGCAAGGAATACCCTCAGTGCCCAGAATGAAAAGTAGAGTATTAACGAGACTTTTTTTTTTAATCAAATTTCTTTAGCATTTCAAAATATGTAGTGACACAAAAGCTAGCAAAATTGAACCATCACAGGAATAGACTTTTAAGACTGCCATTGTCACTCTATATTTTCATCATGAGGACACACAAACCCAAGACATCATTTAAAACACAATTAAGGCACTTAATGTGGTTTTGCCATTAAAAGTTTTCACGGGCAATGTCAGGCTCCCTGTTTGGTAAGTAGCAGAAGGAAGGGAAGGAGGGCATCTGAACAGGTGAGTGTTGGGAAGATAGGATATAAAGCTGGGAAGCAGCTTGCACCCTCAGCAAAATGTCAAGAGCTGGTGAGACGAGCCCTTATGATGGTCAATATTTTAGACGTCACAGTGTCAGGGCACAGTTTGTGCAGGCCTGTATCTTACACAGCAGGCCCTCTGAACTTCATCAGAATTTTGCTCAGAGTTGGAGGGAAAAGCTAGTTTCAGTGGCAACCTCCAGACAGAGCTGAAAAGAGCAAGAAGAGAAAGCAAAGAATCGTGCTAGGCGATTCAAAATGGGCATGAGAACGGCTTTCTCCAGCAAGAGAAGGGTCTCCTTTTTCAAAAATCGCTGTTTATTGTTTTGCACATTTCCAAAATATCATTTTTAGCGAGTCATTAATGCAAGGGACTGGAAGTGTAAACTGAACCTTTGTGGCAACATTCTTGAAATGTTTGGGGTGAAGTGTGGGAAAGGGAAAAACACACACACACACACAGATGGAAAATACTGTCGTGAACTGACATGTTCTATTTAAAAACTGTTTGTCAGCCGTAGTTAAGTTGACGCTGTCAGCATGGCAACAAATCATAACATTTTGCATGTTTTGCTGCACGCTTGAAGCAGAGATAGCACGTAGCACGTGGTGCTATAGCACACAGATCACGGTGTGGGGAGTTTAGGAACCGTGCAGTTAGTGGAACGGAACAGAACAAGACTGATCTGCTAGTCCCTAAAGGTCAGCCACCAGGGACGTGGACATCGCCTGGTGTGCTATTTCTTTGTGTCTGTGAAAGAAAAGTGCTGCTTCAGAGAGAGTTTTTAAAGTGGGACGCCTGTAGCCCAGGGGTACTAAGGGACAATCCCTCCTCTACTTTGCTTAACGTCTGCAGTTAACAGAGATTCGTGGCCTGTCAGGACAGCATGCTCCACCAGACCGCCCTCCTTTTTGGCTTTATCACAATGGAGAAAAGGGCCACGCTGAATAACACCAACTAGAACCAGACTTGGAGGCATAAGGTCTGTACTCCTGCTCTGGGACAGACAGGGCTACTTGGCCAGCCCAATCTGCTCTTTCCTGTTTCCTGGATCCGAGGGGAGACTGCATTCCCCAGGCCAGCAGCTGACAAGCCACATGACTAAGCTCCTGCCAATGAATTATGAGCAAAAGTGCAACTTCCACCTCACTTACTCACGAGAAACTATCTGGACCTGGACTTTGCTCTATTCCCCTTTCCTTGGCTGGGATGACCAAGGTCAGGGCAACCTTGGAGGCCATGTATTGGAGATGGCAAAACTACTGGCAAGCCGGGTTTCCTAAAGACCTGTGAGGGGCAGGGCCACCTATCCACCTAGAGCATTCGCTTCAGTCTTTCACATGACAGAGAAACAAACATTTATATTCTTTATTCCACGCTATTTTGGAGAATGTTTGTTACAGAAGCTTATTACCCCTGACTCATTCAGGTCCTAAATCTAACACTGGACAGTACGATACCTTGGGAAAGTCACTTCACCCTTTTGAGCCTGTTCCCCCTCTGTAAAACAGACACGATCATATTTGTCCTTTTTTAACCTAATGGAATATGGACGTAAGCCATTCTGTAAAATGCTGTTATACAAACATAAAATATAAACTAATACAGGAATTCAAAGGAAAGAGCAACTCCTTTTAGGTGGAGTGATCGCAGAAGATTAAAGAGAAGAAGTTGAGCTGAATCTTAGTAATGCTTGGATAGAATTTTAACTCACAAGGAGGATGTAAAACGATGGAGAAAAAGCATCCAAAATTTTAAATAAAGACTGCATTTTTCAGAGTATGGTAGAAGACAGTTTGGCTATCGTTAAGGAATCTAGTAGAAGGGTAATGGGAAATAAGGCTGGAAGATAGGTTTTAGAGCTGGATCGTAGAGGGTAAGAAACACTTGAACACTAGAATAATGAATTCTGATTGATCTTGGTTAGTGGGGGGAATTTCATTCTCTTTACTTATACTTGGTTGAGGATAGTCAATGGCTTGAGACACTGCTCTGTAGAGATGCATTGCTTGGATCTGGGAGAGTTAACTTGTGATCTGAATGGAAAGACCAAGAGAATCAGAGATGCCAACCCAGAATCTTAACACCGTGGAGCCACTGAACAAACCTGGAAGCATTTATCTCTAATCTTCCTGTGATATGGGATAACTAAATGCTTATTTTTCATCCAGTGTTAATTGGCGTTTCTGTTACTTGCAGCTGAAAGCATTTTTAAAGAGTAAGCTGTATAAATGGTTCACCTAGAATCACAGAGAACAATGTATCTGGAAAAAGATTTGAGCTCTGAAAAGATTACTTGCAAAACCATCACTGTAATTTCTCAGACATGTGCCCTTCATGATCAATACATTGGAGCCACAGACCTTCACAAAAACATTCTGAGATATGTTTACAAAAGTAATCTAGATATTGACTTTATTAGAAAGAAATTTTTTTGTTATTGATAATTTGTACTTATTTTACAAGCATATCACTTTTATGATACCCCTGGTGCATAAAAATTATATATATTCAAAAGAAAGTCAGCCAGTAGAAAATTTTTGGTAAAACTTCAGAGCTAGGAAAACCCTGATAACTCAATTAGATCTTCTCCACAGTTTACAGAGGAGAAAGTTCAGGCCTTGCTACTATATTACATGCCTTGCTAAAAACCATGACTAGAACCCAGCCCTTACTTTTTTTTTTTCTCCACAAAAAATCACAATTAGTTCCACTGCTGTCAACATGATTTTCTTTTTGTTCCCAGTATAAGACATACATGACTATTTTATTTTAAAGATCAAAGAGGGAAGGTCAAGCTTATCTGGCATTACCTATAATTACTGGGCATTTTAACAGTAGCATATGTATCTAAATCTCAAATTTGAAATTGAATATTTGAATAATATTTAGACCAAAAGGATCTATCCAAGCACACACACAAGGGTCAGAACCGTGTTGTCAGTATTATTCATTATCTCTCTGACAACCATGCACAATTTGCTAAATATCTTATTTCATATCATGTCCTATATCTGGCCATTTCCATAGATCTAGTCCTAAATTAAGCAAGGACTGGAAGTCAGTCTGAGCATAAATACAACACTAGGAAGTAATACCAATGTAATTTACTCTTCCTCTCTCTAGCTATTACTCTCATACACTCCCAAGGTTTTGCCAGGTTAAAGCAGGGAAAGGCCAGGGGAGAAAAGGTACTTTTGAGATTTATAACCCTCAATCACTGCTTCAGAAACAAATATTCAGAAGAAAAAGGGAGGTAAGAATCAGATCTGCTTAGGCATCTTTTACATATGTGAAGTAAAGACGGGGTGGAGGCCACAGGAAAAATGCAGAGTACTCTGGTGTATTTCCTCAGATTGAATAAACGCTATTTAATACGTGTCTTTATGTAATATAATTCAGTCCTTAAGAAGAGAACTAAGCAGCAGAATTTGATACTTCAGTCCAACTCGGAAAAATTTTTTCTTAGATGATCTTACAACAAACCCGGCACTGGGTTATAAATATAGTGGTGCACAAAGAAAAGCTGCCTGGCTCTGGTTGATTTTGATGCCATACCACAGGAGCCATGGAAGGGATGCATCCAAATACAGCCTCTCATGCTGTTCCCATTTCAATTTTCATAAGGCACCATGATCCCTTAGTGAAAAAGAATTGCTCCTCGTCTGCTGCTGGTAGGAATATGATCAGTGACCTTAAATCCTCTTCTTTGCAAAATCAGAATCATGTCAGACAGTTAGAATTCAGAATTTCTAACTAAATTTCTAGACAGACATTCTAGGCTGCTGTCCCTGTTGGCTGGCCCATCTTTATCTTCCATGTTTACCACCTCAGCTCTAAATACTGCCCTTGCTTCCCATGGTGGTTGTTAACATCTGGATTTTATTTTTTTTTTAAATTAAGGGCTTTATCGACTCTTATTTCTTTTTTTTTAGGAGATGTTGGCGGTAGGAGTTTATTAATTAATTAATTAATTATTGCTGTGTTGGGTCTTCGTTTCTGTGCAAGGGCTTTCTCTAGTTGTGGCAAGCGGGGGCCACTCTTTTTTTTTTTTTTGCGGTACGCGGGCCTCTCACTGTTGTGGCCTCTCCCGTTGTGGAGCACAGGCTCCGGACACGCAGGCTCAGCGGCCATGGCTCATGGGCCCAGCTGCTCCGCGGCATGTGGGATCTTCCCGGACTGGGGCACGAGCCCGTGTACCCTGCATTGGCAGGCAGACTCTCAAGCACTGCGCCACCAGGGAAGCCCCGGGGGCCACTCTTCATCACGGTGCGCGGGCCTCTCACTATGGCGGCCTCTCTCGATGCGGAGCACAGGCTCCAGATGCGCAGGCTCAGTAGTTGTGGCTCACGGTCCTAGTTGCTCCGCGGCACGTGGGATCCTCCCAGACCAGGGCTCGAACCCGTGTCCCCTGCATCGGCAGGCAGACTCTCAACCACTGCGCCACCAGGGACGCCCCATCTGGATACTTTTGATCATAATTCTTCACTGCTAATCTTGGAGAATGAGGAGCTCAGTTTGGTGGGGTTTTTTTTTGGTCACGCTGCATGGCTTGCAGGATCTCAGTTCCCTGACCACGGATTGAACCCAGGCCATGGCAGTGAAAGCCTGGAATCCTAACCACTAGGCCCCCAGGGAACTCCCAAGCAGGTCAGTATTTGGATGGAAGACTGTGACGGTAAGCCTCCAAGATGCGCCCCACTCCCCAAGTTCCCCCTTCTATATTCATATCTTTGTATAGGCCCCTCCCATATTGTACCAGGATCAGTCTGTCCAAAAGAACACAGCAGAAGTAATGGTATGTCACTTCTGAGATTAGATTATAAAAAACACTGTGGCTTCTCTTTTGGCCTCTTTTTCTCTCTCTCTGATTGTGAGCTTTGGGGAAAGCCAGCTGCCACGCCACGAGCAGCCTTCTGGAGAGGCCCACGTGGTAAGGAACTGAGGCCCTCCAGCTGGTAGCCATAGGCCGGAACTTGGAAGGAGACCATCTTGCCCTGTCATGCCTTCAGAAGACCTCAGCCCTGGCCACCACCTTGAGTGCAACCTCATGGGAGACCCAGAGCCAGACCTAGACCACTAAGCTGCTCCCAGACTCCTGACTCTCAGAAGTTGTGTGAGATAACAGATATCTCCTGTCTTAAGTCATTACATTTTCAGGTGATTTGTTCTGCAGCTTAATACATACTAACAGGCACTGTAGGGTTTTTGTTTTTCTTCTAATCTTTAAGTGACTTGAGGATAGGAGCCATATCTCATTCATCTTCAGGTTCAGCAGAGTACCTTAGGACACAGCAGACCCAATAACCATTTTCTGAATGAATGATCATCTCCTTCCTGTTTTTATCATTAAAAAGTAAATTCAATGACAATTACACTTCCAGACTTCTGGCTTAACTAAAGATTTTTTTTTCTTTTAAGTAATGTGGTTTAACCCAGAGAATATATAAGAGGAAAATAATTCTGAAATGAGATCAAGCTTTCAAAAGCTCCAATTTTTTTAATGCTCCTACCATTAAGAGTTGAATATAAATTTACAATAAGGCTCAGTGAGCAATTTAGAAAGCCTTGGCCTCCTGCCTTATCAGCATTCTTGATTACAAACTAAAACTTGGCCTCACCAGCTAAGACATGACAGCACGAAGGGAAAGACTAAAGGCTGATGTAAGTGTGAAAGAAATAAGCTGCCAGAGGTCTTGGGTTTTAGGGGACAGTAGAGTGATTCCCAAGATGACCTGGGGAAAACATTCTGAAAGGTAAGTATCCCTTGGTAACTTGACAGCCTGGGGAGAATCAGGGATCAAACACCTTCCCAGCTTTTTCTGTAGGTGGGAACGACAGATACTTAATGATATATCCATCCCTCCAGATCTACCAACCACCAAATTCTAATACATTCCTATTGGGAAAAAAACAGGTTAAAGAAAGGGGTACAATAACCCCACTACCATGTCGAGAAATGAAGATGCATCCATTTGGAAACATCTCAGGAGACATGCGTGACATTTACTAACAGGGCATCATTTCTCTTTTTTTTTTTCCATTGACTAAGCCTCTTTCCTAGACAGTGATCTCCTCCGGGACAGAGTTATTGGAATTATCATTTATGTATATTATTAAGTATTATTATTACTTTGTACTGAGTACAAAGAAGAGAAGCAAAGGTTTTGCTCAACACAGTTGAAGTTTTACTAGAGGAAAGTTCAAGTTACATAAATGAAAAGAAAAACAACAACAACGAGCATTTCACTGCAAAATCATTTCCTTGGACTGCATGAACTATATCTTTAGGGACCATGAACCTGGGTAATCTCTAACCTTCTTCTTCTGGGAAAGACTCAGGAAAAGTTGTCTCCCTTTTCTTCACCCTCAACTAGCTGACAAGTGAATACAGCTCAAGAAGCCAAGAGCCAGAATCATTTTTTTGTCATTTAAAAAAAATCACTAAAATATTAAAAGAGAAAAGAACCAAAATAAACAATCAGACTGTATAATACATTAGTTTTTAACATCTCTTTGTAAAACACAATCACATATATAAGAAAACAAAGGTGATTTTAAATGTCAGATCCTGGAATTTTTATTTTAAGAAGGTGAAGACTTTTCTGTCCCCTTCACCTTAGAAATTATCAGCAAAACAACAAGAGAAACAGAAACACATTCTCCATTGTTGATAAAAATGGGAGACATACTTGAGCCTGAACCATGGTACATGAAGTTGAAAAGCAGAGTTCAGAGAAGTAAATGTTCAAGAGAGAAGCAGGAAGTGAACTGCAAACCTAGGCAAAGTGGGAAACCAATGAGAGGACTCTTCACGCTGAAAACTCAGAAGTCAAGGGCATTGGGTATCAGGTACCGGTGTAAGGCAGGGGAGACGCATGGGACTAGAAACAGGTGGGGTTGGCTGAAAGTCTGCACCCACACCTTCTACCCACTCCCTACAAAGCACAGCGCCCACTCTTTCTCCTCACTCTGTCTTTGGAGGAACTGAGCTAGAGAAAGTTTACGATGGGAATATAGGGCACAGTGGGTGAAGGGAAAGCAGAGGGGTACCTCAGAACCCCTTGCTGAAAATGAGGGCATTGCAGAAAAGCCTGTGCATCCTCACCCCCATCCCCCCCGCCGGGGTCCCAGAACACCCTCAGGCAATTGTATATCTGCAAGCCAGGACACTGGAGGACTTTGGGAGAAATAGAAGGTTCCAGAGAAAAGACCTACAGACACCAATATTTTGGGATTCTCTCAAGAACAAAAGAAACTGGCCTACAGAATCACCCTAAAATAAAGCCAACCCATCCATGGTCTCCAAGCATCATCTAATCATCACTTTTTTTTTTTTTTTTTTTTTTTTTTTTTGCGGTACGCGGGCCTTTCACTGTTGTGGCCTCTCCCCTTGTGGAGCACAGGCTCCGGACACGCAGGCTCAGCGGCCATAGCTCACGGGCCCAGCCACTCCGCGGCATGTGGGATCTTCCCGGACCGGGGCACGAACCCGTGTCCCCTGCATCGGCAGACGGACTCCCAACCACTGCGCCACCAGGGAAGCCCTAATCATCATTTTTTAGGGCCTTGCTCTTAAATACAAATAGGACAAGCATTTGAGCAATTTCTTCTCTTATGTTATGGATTAATACACATTTCTCCAAATCTTATCAAAGCCTTTCACTGGCATCTATGCTGTCTTCTAGCTCCAATCCAATGCCGTTCCTTCTTTTCCCTGCCTGACTTTCTGTGGCACCTCCTCTTCCTTAGCCCCTGGTATCATGTCCTTAACCCAGATTTCACCACCAGCCCACTCCACACTTCCTAATGCTCCAAGCCAGACACCTCTTGGCTGTCTTCTGACACTGCTAACTCTTTTCCAGTCATTCAGCCTCAAAACTGAAGCAGCTTCGGGTTTTTTAAAAATAAATGTTTAATTTTAGGATAGTGTGAAATTTGTAGAAAAGTTGTCAAGATAGTACCAGAGAGTTCCCTTCCATACATCTCCCACCCAGTCTCCGACTTTCAACAGGTTACATTAGGTAAGGGTACGTTTGTCACATCTAATGAACCAATGTTGATACGTTATTATTAACTACACTCCATATTTACTCAGATGTTCTTAATTTTTGCCTATTGTTCTTCTGCTGCTCCAGGATGTCACATCACATTTAGCTGTTCTAACTCTTTTAGGTTCCTCTTGACTGTAACACTTCCTCAGACTTTCCTTGTTTTTGATGATCTTGACCATTTTGAGGAGCTCTGGTCAAGGACTCTATAGAATTCCTCAGTTGAGATGTGCTTGATGTTTTTCTCATGTTTAGACTGGGGTGATGGATTTAGGGGCAGAAGACCACAGAGGTAAAGTGCTATCACATCATATCAAAGGTACATACTATCAACATGATTTATCAGGGTTGGGGCCAACCTTGATCACCCAGTAGAGGTGTGTCAAGTTCCCCACCATCAAGTTACTCTTTCCCACCCCTCTTTCCACATGGTTCCACTATGCACGGCCCATACTTAGCAAGTGGGCGGCTGTGTTCCTTCTCCTTCAGGGAAGAGTATCTATAGAGATAATGTGGAATTCTTTTCAGCATCACTTTTGACCGGTCTTTTGCCCTTGGTCTCCATTCCATGCATTTTCCCAAAAAGTAAGTGGGGATCCAATTCAGATACTGTAACTCCAAACCCTGACTATTTTGATGGAAACAAGAAAGACATTTATTCCTGGTACCTTAGAGCTTCCTTCCTTCTTTCTTTCCCTCCTTCAACCAATCCATGTGGTCTGCTATGCACTAGGCCCTACATCAGCTTTCAGAACACAGAGCTAAGTCAAAGGGAGACGGGCCCTGAGGGCTCAAAGGCTTGGGACAGTGGCACCCAATTTAGCTAAGGAGTCAGGGAAGCCTTCCTGGAGGCCATGACTTCTGAGTTAAGATCTGAGTGGTGGGGGGAAGTCAGTCCATGAAAAGGAGATATAAGAAAGGAGAGAGCATTCCAGATAGAGGAACAGTATGTGCACATGCTCTGACAGGTGAGGGAGTGTGGGGTGAAGTACTGCAGAATTATGCGCAGGGAGGACAGGGTGAAGGAGGCCTCCAGGAAGCCAGGAAGGGCTGCCTCCTGAGAATCCTACAAGCAGCTTGTGGCCACTAAGAGTAGGGCGGTGTCCCAGCCAGGAGTTTTCAATAGATCGTTAAATTTACCAAGGCCACGATCTACCTGGGCAGAAAGAATGGATGCAGGATGGCCAGTTAGGAGGCCTTTACTGAGTCCAACTAGGAGCTGATGCGAGCTTGGCCTAAGGCAGGGACAAAGGGGGATAAACAAATACCTACTTCATGGAGTTGTTGTGAGGTCATGAGTTAACGTATGCAAAGCATTTAAACAAATGCCTGGCTTATATTAATTTCTATTAACAATACTGCTTATATGCTCTTGAATAGGTCTCTAAATGGAAATCAGTCCCCTCACTGACAAAATGAGAAAGTTTTGCTGTATAATTTCCAAGACCTTCTTCAGCCCTAAAGGGTTAATTAATATTCTTAACCATTATTCTTTGCTAGTCCAAGAGGACTGTCAGCTCTTATGTATTCTGTTCCCCAAGAGCTCACTCAATAAATGTTACCTTATCTTACTTAACTTATACCACTGTAATACCATTAGACCCTTTTCAAAAAGCAGACGATAGGCAAAAGGCAATCTCCTGACGAAGTAATTCTGATAAATATGAAAC
Organism: Stenella coeruleoalba; assembly: GCF_951394435.1. Taxonomy (NCBI): domain Eukaryota; kingdom Metazoa; phylum Chordata; class Mammalia; order Artiodactyla; family Delphinidae; genus Stenella; species Stenella coeruleoalba. The sequence continues at coordinate 138,884,906 of NC_137169.1, forward strand.
TGATTTTTCATTCCTAAACATTTCACATTCTATAGAATTGGTCTTGCATTTCTACCCATCACTCTATCTTGTTATTTCTTCCATGTTTAGAAAGTATTTCAGGAGTAAATCTACCCCAGGAAACTTAAACATCTGAAGACACCGTCAGTACCTGCAGAACCACAACTTAAATGGCAGATCTGATTCCTCAGGGTGGGGGCGGGCAGTCATTATAATGATTGAATCAGTGAGGTGTGAAAAGCAGTAACAAGGGGTCTGGCATTGTGCTAGGATTTATTGTCAGTACAAAGAAGATGGGTCCTTGTCTCCCAGAGCTTACAGTTTACCTGGGGGGAAAGGCTTATCCATACACAAGAAGACTGAATATAAGATTACAGAAATTATGCATGGTTTCTCAATTCAGACTCTAGACAGACCGGAAAGAATCCAGAGGAGAGGGAATGAGGGCTATGTAATGACCAAAACCAGCCAAGAACATTGAGATACACCATCACAGTGAGGTTTTAACATCAAAAAGTTTGCAAACTCTCAACCAAGAGGACAAAATTTTACTTCTACGACCCCTGTAAAAGCTTACATCCTTGATGCAAATGAGAAAAAGCAAAACAGACATGTTCCAAACTGTTTTACTAAACTGGGTGAATTTATCTGTAATGATAACTGCGTTATGTCTCACCTGTCAATAATTTAGAATTATCACTTACGTAGCCCGAGAACCATGTAATGTTCTTGAGGAAGGGAGCCCTCCCAAACCCACATTTATTTGTAAATAAAACTACCTTAATTTATTAAGGGGAGGGAGGAGGAGTCTTAGTATCTTTCACATAAAATTACACTAAAACAAAGAAAGGAAACGGAAGTTGCTAACGGTGAGAAAAATAGACTAAAAATTCAGTTGTAAATGCGTTAACATTGTAGGTAAGTTTGAGGTAATAAAAACAGATGATTTTACAGAAATCTTAACACCTCTCAACACAGCTGTCTGCCCGGTGGTCACGAAACCATTAACATCTTGTCACCAATGCCTCAGGCATACCAATGATATGAATTCTAAAATCAACCCAGAACAACGAAAGCAGTGTACCACTCGTAGCCACTGGCTCACAGCCCTTCTCAACTACCTTTTCCTGGTGCATCTCTACACACTGAGGGATCTGCAAAAGGCAGGACGAATACAGGATGGAAAGAAAAGGAGGGAGACAACACAGATAATTTTGAAAGGCAAGCAACAAATATTTCAACCAACTTGAAACATTCAAGAAACACTTTTTCAAAATTATAGTTGATAAACTGGGTTATATGTGGAGGGGTTATTAAAAGTCAGGAAAGTATCCCTTTAATAATAATGGTAAGTCCTTATATACAGTGTTCTATTTTAATAAGAAAGAAACATCATTTTCTCAAATTAAAATACCAAAGCAGGGGTCTTTAATTACTTTTGGGCCAGAGGCTCCTTTGAGGATCTGATGAAAGCCAAAGTTTTTCATTAGAAAACTGCATATGCTCACAAACTTTAGCATTCAATTTCAACAGACTTTACTGACTCACATCTCTGCCTACCATCAAATCAATCCCTCTCTGGGTTCCCCATTGTCTTGTGGGCACATGTGTTAAAGGCTTATAAACCCCTGAATTTATAAACTCTTGTGCTACAGAAACATGCTTAAGACCTTGGAATAAGACATTAAAAGTCTAAATTAGGAGTATGGGATGAACATATACACACTACTATACACAAAATAGATAATCAAGAAGGACCTACTGTGTAGCACAGGGAACTCTGCTCAATACTCTGTAATAACCTATGGGAGGGACTTCCCTGGTGGTTAAGAATCCACCTGCCAATGCAGGGGAAACGGGTTCAAGCCCTGTTCCGGGAAGATCCCACATGCTGCGGAGCAACTAAGCCCACGTGCCACAACTACTAAGCCTGCACTCTACAGCCTGCAAGACACAACTACTAAGCCCACGTGCCACAACTACTGAAGCCCGCATGCCTAGAGGTCGTGCTCCGCAACAAGAGAAGCCACCGCAATGAGAAGCCCACGCACTGCAACCAAGAGTAGCCCCCACTCACCGCAAATAGAGAAAGCCTGCGCACAGCAACAAAGACCCAATGCAGCCATAAAACAAAACAAAACAAAACAAAAATCACCTATATGGGAAAGTATCTGAAAAAGAATGGACATATGTTTATGTATAACTATATCACTTTGCTGTACACCTGAAACTAACGCAACATTGTAAATCAACTATACTCCAATATTTAGAAATTAAATTAAAATTTTTTGAAAATATTATCAAATAGAATAGGAATTCCAAAAAGCATTCCATTTTACTGATTGTGTGGTATACAATGCTATCCATTTAATTTGTTACCAATTCTTGGTCATTCAGAGCTCATTTCTACCTATCTGTTTTTCCGTTTGGTGCCTATTGCATATATTTGAGGCATTCCATTGCTCAAAAATATTTTTTAGGAGGAAAGCTGAGAAAAAACTTTTAGAAGGTGACACGAAAATGAGTCAGTGCTCTTGGCAGCTCTGGTCATTGGTTTGGTCGTTTGTTAATTCAGTCAACAAACTGAATGCCGACTATGTATCAGATGGTGGGAGGCAGCAGATTTGAAAAAGAGAAAGCCCGCCCGCCCCCCCAAAAGAGCTTGCTATCTATAGCAGTGGCTAGAGAAGTGGTTAGAATAGGTGGATATATAACGAGGTGCTGTGAGGACAAGAGGACACTGCTGAGGAAGGGTTCTTTCTGCTTGGAGAAGTGGAAAAATTGAGCTGGATGGAGAAAAAAAAAAGGAAGGCTTATTCAGGAAGAGCAGGAAGGGCACTGGAGACACAAAGGAATAGTAGTGCACATCTTCTCTCAGGAATGGGATGCTGGGGCAAGAGAAGGGTGAGGATTGCACTGTGGCTGGGACACACCAGGCATTAATGTTAGGAAAGTAGCAGCAAGAAAGTCAAAAAAGGGAGAATTAATTGAGTGGTTACTTGGTGCCTGATAACACCAAAACCTACTTTAAAATATCCAATTAAAGTTGTAGTTGGAAAAGAAATAGAAATTGTGAGCAAAATCAAATAACTGTATTAGGAATCAGCTGTGTAATTTGGGGGGCCCAATGCAAAATGAAAATTAGGAAGAAGTGTTCAAAAACTGTGAAGAATTTCTCCCTCTTGCGAGAGCACCAGAATCACAACTAAATGCTGAACAATCATCAACAGGAAGACACTGGAACTCACCATAAAAGATACCCCACATCCAAAGACAAAGGAGAAGCTGCACTGAGATGGTAGGAGGGGTGCAATCATGATAAAATAAAATCCCATAACCGCTGGGTGGGTGACTCACAAAATGGAGAACAATTATACCACAGAAGTCCACCCACTGGAGTGAAGGTTCTGAGCCCCACATCAGGCTTCCCAACCTGGGGGTCTGGCAATGCAAGGAGGAATCCCCAGAGAATCAGACTTTGAAGGCCAGTGGGATTTCATTGCAGGACCTCGACAGGACTGGGGGAAAAAGAGACTCCACTCTTGGAGGGCACACAAAAAGTAGTGTGCGTACCAGGACCCAAGGGGAAGATGCAGTGACCCCACAGGAGACTGAACCAGACCTACCTGCGACTGGTGGAGGGTCTTCTGCAGAGGCAGGGGGGCGGCTGTGGCTCACCGCAGAGACAAGGATGCTGGCAGCACAAGTTCTGGGAAGTACTCATTGGCTTGAGTCCTCCAGAGTCCACCATTAACCCCACCAAAGAGCCAGGTAGGCTCCAGTGTTGGGTCACCTCAGGCCAAACAACTAACAGGGAGGGAACCTAGCCCCACCCATCAGCAGAAAAGTAGATTAAAGTTTTACTGAGCTTTGCCCACCAAAGCAACACTCAGCTCTACCCACCACCAGTCCCACCCATCAGGAAGCTTGCACAAGCCTCTTAGATAGCCTCATCCACCAGAGGGCAGACAGCAGAAGCAAGAAGAAAGACAATCCTACAGCCTGTGGAAGGAAAACCACATTCATAGAAAGACAGACAAAATGAAAAGGCAGAGGACTTTGTACCAGATGAAGGAACAAGACAAAAACCCCAGAAAAACAACTAAATGAAGTGGAGATAGGCAACCTTCCAGAAAAAGAATTCAGAATAATGATAGTGAAGATGATCCAGAAGTTTGGGAAAAGAATGGAGGCACGGATCAAGAAGATGCAAGAAATGTTTAACAAAGACCTAGAAGAATTAAAAACAAACAAATAGAGATGAACAATACAATAACTGAAATGAAAAATAAACTAGAAGGAATCAATAGCAGAATAACTGAGGCAGAAGAATGGATAAGTGACCTTGAAGATAGAATGGTGGAAATCACTGCTGTGGAACAGAATAAAGAAAAAAGAATGAAAAGAAATGAAGACAGCCTAAGAGACCTCTGGACAACATTAAATGCAACAACATTTACATTATAGTGGTCCCGGAAGAAGAAGAGAGAGAGAAAGTACCTGAGAAAATATATGAAGGGATCAGTCGAAAACTTCCCTAACATGGGAAAGGAAATAGCCACCCAAGTCCAGGAAGCATAGAGAGTCCCAAGCAGGATAAACCCAAGGAGAAACACACTAACACACATAGTAATCAAATTGACAAAAATTAAACAAAAATTATTAAAAGCAACAAGGGAAAAATGACAAATAACATACAAGGGAACTCCCATAAGGTTAACAGCTGATTTCTCAGCAGAAACTCTACAAGCCAGATGGGACTGGCATGATATATTTAAAGTGACGAAAGGGAAGAACTTACACCCAAGATTACTCTACCCGGCAAGGATCTCATTCAGATTCGACAGAGAAATCAAAAGCTTTACAGACAAGCAAAAGCTAAGAGAATGCAGCACCACCAAACCAGCCCTACAACAAATGCTAAAGGAACTTCTCTAAGTGGGAAACACAAGAGAAGAAAAGGACCTACCAAAACAAACCCATAAATATTAAGAAAATGGTAATAGGAACATACATATTGATAATTACCTTAAATATGAATGGATTAAATGCTCCAACCAAAAGACGTAGACTGGCTCAATGGATACAAAAACAAGACCTGTGAATATGCTGTCTAAAAGAGACCCACCTCAGACCTAGGGACAGACACAGACTGAAAGTGAGGGGATGGTAAAAGATATCCCATGCAAATGGAAATCAAAAGAAAGCTGGAGTAGCAATACTCACAGCAGATAAAATAGACTTTAAAATAAAGAATGTTACAAGAGTCAAGGAAGGACACCACATAATGATCAAGGGATGAATCCAAGAAGAAGATAAAACAATTATAAATATATACGCGCCCAACATAGGAGCACCTCAGTACTTAAGGCAAATGCTAACAACTATAGAGAGGAAATTGACAGTAACACAGTAATAGTGGGGGACTTTAACACCTCCCTTACACCAGTGGACAGATCATCCAGACAGAAAATTAATAAGGAAACATAAGCTTTAAGTGACACAGTAGACCAGATAGATTTAATTGACATTTATAGGGCATTCCATCCGAAAACAGCAGATTACACTTTCTTCTCAAGTTCGCACAGAACATTCTCCAGGATATACCACATCCTGCGTCACAAATCAAGCCTCGGTAAATTTAAGAAAATTGAAACTGTATCAAACATCTTTTCCGACCACAATGCTATGAGATTAGAAATAAATTGCAGGAAAAAACCCCGTAAAAAACACAACACATCAGGCTAAACAATACGCTACTAAATAACCAAGAGATCACTGAAGAAATCAAAGAGGAAATCAAAAAATACCTACAGACAAATGACAACAAAAACATGACGATCCAAAACCAACGGGATGAAGCAAAAGCAGTTCTAAGAGGGAAGTTTATAACAATACAATCCTACCTTAAGAAACAAGAAAAATCTCAAATAAACAACCTAATCTTTCACCTAAAGGAACTAGAGAGAGAAGAACAAACAGAACCCAAAGTTAGCAGAGGAAAGAAATCATAAAGATCAGAGAAGAAATAAATGAAATAGAAACAAAGTAAACAATAGCAAAGATCAATAAAATTAAAAGCTGGTTCTTTGAGAAGATAAAAAAGTTGATAAACCTTTAACCAGACTCATCAAGAAAAAGAGCGAGAGGAGTCAAATCAATAAAATTAGAAATGAAAAAGAAGTTATAATGGACACCGCAGAAATAGAAAGCATCATAAGAGACTATTACAAGCAACTCTGTGCCAATAAAATGGACAACCTGGAATAAATGGACAAATTCTTAGAAACGTACAGCCTTCCAAGACTTAACCAGGAAGAAATAGAAAATATGAACAGACAGGATCACAAGGAATGAAATTGAAACTGTGATTAAAAATCTTCCAGCAAACAAAAGTCCAGGACCAGATGGCTTCACAGGTGAATTCTATCAAACATTTAGAGAAGAGCTAACACCCAGCCTTCTCAAACTCTTCCAAAAAATTGCAGCGGAAGGAACACTCCCAAACTCATTCTATGAGGTCACCATCACCCTGATACCAAAACCACACAGAGATGTCACAAAAAAAGAAAATTACAGACCAATAGCACTGATGAACACAGATGCAAAAATCCTCAACAAAATACTAGCAAACAAAATCCAGCAGTACATTAAAAGGATCATACACCATGATCAAGTGGGATTTATCCCAAGGATGCAAGGATTCTTCAGTATACGCAAATCAATCAGTGTGATACACCATATTAACAAATTGAATAAAAACCATATGATCATCTCGATAGATGCAGAAAAAGCTTCTGACAAAATTCAACACCTATTCATGATAAAAACTCTCCAGAAAGTGGGCATAGAGCGAACTTACCTCAACATAATAAAGGCCATATACGACAAACCCACAGCAAACATCATTCTCAGTGGTGAAAAACTGAAAGCTCTTCCTCTAAGATCAGGAAGAAGACAAGGATGTCCACTCTCGCCACTATTATTCAACATAGTTTTGGAAGTCCTAGCCACAGCAATCAGAGAGGAAAAAGAAATAAAAGGAATACAAATTGGAAAAGAAGAAGTAAAACTGTCACTGTTTGCAGATGACATGATACTATATATAGAGAATCCTAAAGATGCCACCAGAAAACTACTAGAGCTAATCAGTGAATGTGGTAAACTTGCAGGATACAAAATTAATGCACAGAAATCTCTTGCATTTCTGTACACTAACAACGAAAGATCAGAAACAGAAATTAAGGAAACAATCCCATTCACCACTGGAACAAAAAGAATAAAATACCTAGGAATAAACCTACCTAAGGAGGTAAAAGACCTGTACTCAGAAAACTATAAGACACTTATGAAAGAAATCAAAGATGACACAAACAAATGGATTGATATACCATGTTCTTGGATTGGAAGAATCAATATTGTGAAAATGACTATACTACCATAAGCAATCCACAGAGTCAATGCAATCCCTATCAAATTACCAATGGCATTTTTAACAGAACCAGAACAGAAAATCATAAAATTTGTACGGAAACACAAAAGACCCCAGATAGACAAAACAATCTTGAGGAAAAAAAAAAACCAATGGAGCTGGGGGAATCAGACTCCCTGACTTCAGACTATACTACAAAGCTACAGTAATGAAGACAATATGGTAGCGGCACAAAAACAGAACTACAGATCAATGGAACAGGATAGAAAGCCCAGAGATAAACCCATGCACCTATGGTCAACTAATCTATGACAAAAGGGGTAAGGATATGCAATGGAGAAAAGACAGTCTCTTCAATAAGTGGTGCTGGGAAAACTACACAGCTACATGTAAAAGAATGAAATTACAACATTCCCTAACACCATACACAAAAACAAACTCAAAATGGATTAAAGACCTAAATGTAAGACCGGACACCATAAAACTCTTAGAGGAAAACATAGGAACAACACTCTTTGACATAAACCACAGCAAGATCTTTTTTTGGACCCACCTCCTGGAGTAACGGAAATTAAAAAAAAATAAACAAATGAGACCTAATGAAACTTAAAAACTTTTGCACAGCAAAGGAAACTATAAACAGGACGAAAAGACAATGCTCAGAATGGGAGAAAATATTTGCAAACGAATCAACAGACAAAGGATTAATCTCCAAAATATATAAAACAGCTCATGCAGCTCAATATCAAAAAAACAAACGCCCCAATCCAAAAATGGGTGGAAGTCCTAAATAGACATTTCTCCAAGGAAGATATACAGATGGCCAAGAAGCACATGAAAAGCTGCTCAACATCACTAATTATGAGAGTAATGCAAATCAAAACTACAATGAGGTATCACCTCACACCAGTTATAATGGGCATCATCAGAAAATCTACAAACAATAAATGCTGGAGAGGGTGTGCAGAAAAGGGAACACTTTTGCACTGTTGGTGGGAATATAAATTGATACAGCCACTATGGAGAACAGTATGGACATTCCTTAAAAAACGAATAATAGAATTATCAAATGACACAGTATCCCACTACTGGGCATATACCCAGAGAAAAGCGTAATGCAAAAAGACACATGCATCCCAATGTTCATTGCAGCACTATTTACAGTAGCCAGGTCATGGAAGCAACCTAAATGAAACGAAATTGGGTCATTTGTAGAGCTGTGGATGGACCTAGAGACTGTCATACGGAGTGAAGTAAGTCAGAAAAAGAAAAACAAATATCGTATATTAACGCATATATGTGGAATCTAGAAAAATGGTACCAAAGAACCAGTTTACAGGGCAGAAATAGAGACTCGGATGTAGATAACAAATATATGGACACCAAGCGGGGAAAGTGGGGGTAGGGGGGTGGGATGAATTGAGAGATTGGGATTGACATGTATACACTAAAATGTATAAAATAGATAACTATTAAGAATATGCTGTACAGCACAGGGAACTGCACTTTGCTGTACAGTAGAAACTAACAGAACGTTGTTAAACAACTATACTCCAATTAAAAAAAAAAAAATGAAGGACTTCAAGATGGCAACAGGAGAACATTAAACGAAGGGCAAGGCCCTTCTGAGCACTGGGCCCTGCATGACTACACAGGTGGTACATCCATGAATCTGGCCCTGTTTATATTAGAAGGAAACTTCAAATGTTCACCATGATTCTTTATTACCATAGATACACAACCCATATTCCCAAAAATGGCGACCGTGAAGCAGTTAATATGCTAAAGACCAGGCTGGGAGCCTTAGAGTTACATAATTTTCTCAGCAACTCTGTGAGTAGAGGTAGATATTACTAACCCTACTTATAGATTATGAAACCAATGTTAAGAGCAGTAATCTAAAGGAAAAAGTGATCTTATATATCTTTTTTTTTTTTACTTTTTTGGTTGTGCTGGGTCTTAGCTGCAGCTTGCGGGCTCCTTAGTTGTGGCTCACCAGCTCCTTAGTTGCAGCATGTGGGCTCCTTAGTTGTGGCTCACAGGCTCCTTAGTTGCAGCACATGGGCTCCTTAGTTGTGGCATGCGAACTCAGTTACGGCATGCACGTGGGATCTAGTTCCCTGACCAGGGATTGAACCCGGGCCCCCTACGTTGGGAGCGCAGAGTCTTATCCACTGAGCCACCAGGGAAGTCCGATCTTACATATCTTCAAGATATTCCCTCAATACCTTGAGCCATGCTGTATGACAGTGAGTGCTCGATAATGACTTGTAACTAAGTGATTTTATGTCTCTGCCCTGACTTCGTCTTTGGCTGAGCCATCAAAGTCCAGACTCTGTGCGGTCCACCAGAAGGTCTTTGCTTATAGTAGGGAGTGAAAGACTGAAATAGGAAGGGCCACTGTTCACCATTCCAGTTCCACCAGTTCATGGAGTCCCGAAACATCTACCTCTAGCAGGAAAATGAGGTGTGGACCTGGAGGGAGCAAAATGCCAGCACTCTCAGAATTGTCCTTTTATCAACACAGACACAGCTCTGAGCAGAAATTCCATAATTTCCGGGAGAAATTATGCATTCAAATAGCACATGCATACTACAAGAGTACTGAATCTATTTTAAAAGAAGTTATTAAATCTTCAGAACCTACAGTAATTTCTGATTTCTCCCAGCAAACCTCCAATTAAGAGTTTCTTGAAACAAAGGCTTGCTAGAGGGTTCAGGTTCATCAGCATGCTCGCCCCTCCTCCCTCCCCTCCCCGCTCTCATCAACGCTGCTGAACAACCTGAATAATCTACTGCCATCAGTGAAATTCACTTTTTCCGCTTAGGATGAGAGTAAGAACTGCCTCGACCACAACAGACCATTAATTCAACAGTGAAAAACCAAAGACTCTAAATATTTACTAAAACGCCTTAGATTTTTATATCGATTTTTAGCCTATTTGAACAGGTCATCCCTGTTATACTTTTGAGAAAGGGGGAGCTTTTGATGGTATATTCAGCATTTTCCATGTCCTCTGGTCTTAGTGGGACTCACATAACCCCTGTAGCTCAGAGCTCTGTATGATTAATAGCTCTGCCAGCCATTCCTATTTAAAAACTATTCCTACTTTATGTCTTTTTTATCCTCCGTCCCTGATTTTCTCTGATCCTTATTTTTCTCCTCAGCAGAAATTACCCACTGCCAGAGTTTTCTCCCTACCCCAAAGCCTTGTCACTTGATTCCACAGTGTCTTGTTTGGGGGAGGTTTTATTCAGTAGATAATAGGCCGTATGTGAATTTAGCAACAAGTTTAACTGGCCAAAAGGTTCTTTTTTTAAAAAACTTTTAATTTATTTATTTTAAAGTTCTTAATTTTATTTATTTATTATTTATTTTTGGTTGCGTTGGGTCTTCGTTGCTGTGTGTGGACTTTCTCTAGCTGTGGCGAGCGGGGGGCTACTCTTCATTGCGGTGCGCAGACTTCTCATTCTGGTGGCTTCTCTTGTTGCGGAGCACGGGCTCTAGGCGCACAGGCTTCAGTAGTTGTGGCATGTGGGCTCAGTAGTTGTGGCACGTGGGCTCAAGTGTGCAGGCTCAGTAGTTGTGACGCACGGGCTTAGTTGCTCCGCGGCATGTGGGATCTTCCTGGACCAGGGCTCGAACCCGTGTCCCCTGCATTGGCAGGCAGATTCTTAACCACTGCGCCACCAGGGAAGTCCCTTAACTTTTTATTTTATATTGGAGTATAGTTGATTAACAATGCTGTGCTAGCCGCAGCTGTGCAGCAAAGTGATTCATCCACACAGGTACATGATCCATTCTTTCTCAAATTCCCCTCCCACCTAGGTTGCCACAGAATATTGAGCAGAGTTCCCTGTGCTACACACAGCAGGTCCCCGTTGGACAAAAGTCTCTACACATGTTAATCATCAGACAGTATCTCTCTTTCCCCGCCCCGCCACCATTCCAAATCCACATCCTAAGATGGAAAGAAAGAAAACAAGGCAACCAATCAAAGGAGACACCACCTCGCACCAAGCGAAGCAGTAGTTTCCCCGTTCTGCTTGTACACTGGAGGTGTAAGTGGCATTTTCAAAATTATCCTGTCAGCCCCCTGACAATCTAATTAATTTATTTTTTTATCCCGTTTCTCAACTCTGTTGTTTGGGTAGCAATGTCCCGTCAATATCTCATTCAGGTGTAGCAGGGAAAGGCCTAACAACCCTGGGCCGGCAGCCAAGCTTACTGGTGACTGGCGCTCGATTAACTGAGCAAAGATTTGCTCTGCACGGAGTGGGGCTTGCCTGTACAAGGACCAGTGGTGACAGCCAGGGTGCCGGCTGGAATTCTAACAAAGCTGCTTCCAACGTGTGCTCAGGCGAGTGGAACCAGCATTTAAACTGAATGTTAAGGGGCTTCAATCTCGGTGCTTTTTTTTTTTTTTTTCTCCACCATTTACCTTCGGAAAAAACCCTGGGATTTTACAGGGAAAACAGCACATTAGCACACTTAAGTCACAAATCCTTGTACCTTTTCAAAAGGCCGTTGAAGATGTATTAAGTTGTAGAAGCCATCATTTAATTGCTTGCCTCTGCTACCCCACACGCTATTTTTTTTTTTTTTTAATGACCAAATTAAACCAGCTGCACAGATTCGTGCTTTGAAGTTCCTGCCAAAGGATCATTCCTTTGAGGGCGTGAGGAAAAAGAACTGAAATGCTCTCCTTTGGTACCGATGTCCGCAGACCCCCGCCTTCTCCGCCCGAGATGCCTTCATACACAGAAGCAAATCATTGGCATTTAAATGTTTCAAATTCATTTTCCAAGCCAGGTTCGAATGTCACTGTCATAGTTCCCTCTGTCATTTCAATGAAAGCCCATAAGCATTTACAAATGGAGGAACATCGTACTTACTGTTTGGGGATGTGTAATGCAGCTATGTATCTTATGAAAAAAACTGTTATGCTTATAGACTGCTGTCCTTCCTGTTCAAAGAAAACACCACTCTTGGTACAGTTGAAGAAATTAATGAGAAACAGAAAGTCCTTTCCACACTGGGAACGTGTGAAAACTATTCTGCTAGCTGCAGAAGCAGTTAGCAGAGTCTGTTGTTTGAGACTTTGTCTCTTAGGTCAAATGCAGCCCAAAGCCAACAAGATGACTTACCGTCTCACCACAATGAATTTGATGATATGCAACTGCAGAATGAAATATTTATACGAATTTCCCACTTCACATATAAAAACAGTAGAGACACGGAGAGGTACACAAACGACAGAGAGCCAACGTGCACATTTGTTTAGTTAGCTAGCAACATTCAGAAGTTGTGTGTGGATAACCAGATAGCGTCAGAGTGACAGAGGCAGTGCATCTGGGTTTTTAAAGTGCTGGATGCCTTTTCCTTGGAAAAGAGTTCTGTTCCATTGCATCAGACGCCCAGTAACACGATCTCATCAACCTACGTGAGCATCAGGAGTCCGGGCTGGTCACAAGTCAAATTCTCTTCATTGCCAATTGAGACTGACTTGTGCTGTTGTCCTAAAGATCACATGGTCTCATCTGGCCAAACCGGTGGCCTCGAGAAGAAACCAAGGTACAGGCTGTCAAACTGAAAGGCATTTGCAGGCTGGAGTGTTAGGTTTCCACAATGACAGTTTGGTGAATCTCTGTGGGTTTTTTTGTAATTGGGAAAAAAAAAACAAAAAAGGTTTTTATTTCCTTTTTGTATTGTTTTGGCTTTGTTTTGTTTCCGTCTGGTTTTTAAGGCATGTATGCACAGAATACTACAAAGGGACATTAGCTGAGCCTCTCTGGCAGGGACAGAAGAATGTCTGGGTCTTGAAGGAGAGAAGGCTTTTACACTCCATCTAACCCAAACCGAGTTAGCTGAGAAACAGTTCTTCGTTCCTCTGTGGGACTCGGAACCTGGATGCTATAAGTGAAAGCCAGTGTATTAAGCATAACACATCAAACTACTGTTAACACCCAGCCTCCCGCAAGGCAGCCTCCTAACAGCTCCGCTTTCTGCCTACGGTCTGTGCAAGCAAGTGGAACCATCACATGCGCTGCATGCTAAAGGCCGCAGCCTTTGTGTTCTCCAAGTTCTGTCTATTTCAGAGGCTAACATGCAGCAATTAGTCTAATTAATGTGAAACAATGAGCTGTGTTACCACTTATCAAATTGATTGTTCCCCTATCAAAACAAAACAGGCTGGCTTTTTGATGTAATTTCAAGAGATGATTTGAAATGTCATGTTGCTGGGAGCCAATTACCTTATGACTAGAGTCACGGTCAACAGAATACATAATTAGCAGGAGTTTGGGAAGGCTGCTTACTGCTAGTATGTTAATTAACTGTCTTTTGTCATAAAACAAAAAGGTTGTACGGAAGGTTCTGAAATAGGTCTTTTTTATTTACATTTCTCTGTGCTTATCATCGCGAGGCATGACAATGCAAAAGAATAGAAAATTTGAATTCCCCTACTTCAAATAAATACCCAGCTTGCCAGGTCAGGGTCATGTGCAAACTGCAACGCCATTCACCTCGCTCCAGTCCTGCCCCAGTGTATTATATGACTCGTGGAGTTAAATTAAGTATCGGGTAAAACTCAAATGTAAGAAATACTAAGCCCCATGAAACACATCCCCTAACAGACTTCTTCGAAGCTTCACTTGCTTTTGTGCATCTTTTGAGGGCTGGACAGAGATTAGCTGACCTGGGAATTATACTCAGGTGTCGTCTTTCTATTTCAGTCTTGAAATTTGGAGAGAATAAACCAATCATCAAGTGATGTTATGGCCTTTACCTCACTATGGCAGAGAGAGGATGCATAACAGGCTTGTAAAGGCATCCTATCTGTGAGTCCAGGTCTCTGTAACTCATCTGCAGCTTCCTCTCGTCTGGGAGAGCCTGGCAATTCCACATTCTTGATTAAGGAACCAATTCTGTATTTCTTGAGCCTAAATGCATTCTAGAGGTAGCTATAATCAGTAACGGACAATTAACAATCAAGTTCATGGCAGCCTTGAGTCATGGTTTGACACACATGTGAGCAAACCAGATTCTGGTCTGGAAAACAAGTTCAAGTTCCCAGAATTCGAATACAATTGTTCCACTGCCTAATGATGGCATTGTTTTACATGCAAAGGCAGGGGGGCCTCTCTTAGAGATCCCACAATTTTCTATGAGAAATGTGTTATCATTTTGTAAGGGTCTGCAAACTCTCTTCTTCTTTTTTTTTTCTTAGGATTTGGCTCAAGTCTTACAGTCACATTAGAATGGTCCCCCAAACAAAGCAAAACAAAATACAACACGTTGTTATTAGAAATACTGTTTACTTTGCAAATAGGATTTTCCATACTAATTTGTTTCCATTTTTCAACAGAGGTTTTTTTTTTTTTTCCTGTTTCTGACATCATTAAAAAGACTATAAATGTAGTATAAAAAGCATTAAATGGATGGGGTGCAATGCTTTTGCTTTTGAGGTTTGGGTTTCTCATTTTTGTAGGGAAAGGAACCCTGGGGTACAGACAGTTGACAGAAAGGGACCAGGGCTCAGCTAAGTGGGAAAAGACAATGAGTTTCTGAGAAATGCTCCACCCCTTGCAGCAGCTTCTCTTCTTTCTGCCAGTTTGAAAGTTTATCCTGAACTGTGATTACAGTTTTCAAAGGCATGGATGGGGGAGAGAGAGCCAAGACGAGGATGGCTATCTGAGAAATCTGGCTCATTAAATAGTAACAACAGCTAACCACTGCTAAGTGCTTTTGAGGTACCAGGGCGGTACTAATCCCAACACAGTCATGGAAAAAGATTGACTAATTTCATAGCTGGGCATGGAGTTTCTGGAGTGCTTGGCACATTCCTTCTCGGGACTCAAAAGGTTACAGAAACCTAGAGTTGAATGAAATCTTACAGGAATGCCCTCTGCCAACCTCCCTCCAAGCGCAATTCTTCCTACACTGGCCCTGACCACTGAAATAAGATTCCTTTCAGAGATGAGTCTCTTTGGGGGAATTGAGGGACACAGGCAAATATCCTCCACAAGTTCTGGGATGCTTGCCGGCAAGAAAACTTAGGGACTTCCCTGGTGGTCCAGCGGTTAAGACTCTGCGCTCCCAGTGCCGGGGGCCCAGGTACAATCCCTGGTCAGGGAACTAGATCCTGCGTGTCGCAACGAAGACCTGGGGCAGCCAAACAAATAAATACTAAAAAAAAAAATGAAAACTTAGAATTCCTGATGTTTGGGTGCTATTATTGCTCTAAAGCGAACGCCCAGCTTATAGATAATGTGAGGTATCACAACATCTGGGCTCCAGTCACTTAAGAGGATGACACAAAGTCCTAGCGAGGTCTGAAGACAGGTCCCTTCTGAACTAGAAACTTGGATGAGTCCTGATTACAGAGGGAAGCATGCATTCACTTCATCAGTGAATCCAAAAGGAACAATTTTGAGACTAAACATCAGGTTTGGTAACAAGAGCAACAGTTTACTTGTAATATTTATTCCCAGCTCTGGTCCCACCCTAACCGTTCCTCAGTGCCTGACATCATTACGTATAATACCAAGTTTCATCACATATGATTCTGCCAAAGGATTTGTTTTTCCTAATATTTTTCCTCAAATGCGAAGGAAGGAAGGAAGTTAAAAAGAGGGGGAGGAAGAGAAGAAACTGTAGTTGCCAGGTGCTGTGCTGGTTTACGTGTGTACACTGGTACATACAGGGTGCTGTGTTAAATGTATGTATTACCTCATTAAGTTCTCATAAGGACCCTGCAGGGTGGGTACTATTTTTCCAACTATATATATTTCTAAATGTTAATGATAAGTCAAGAAGACTTAGAAAGCATCATTAATTAAGCCAAGGCCTTGGAACTAACATTGACTCTCAATTCTACTACTCACTATGCAAAGCTGTTTGGTGTTTTGTGATTGTTTTAACATTTAAGGTAACATCTGAACTGAATAAGGGTCTGCTTTGTTATAGTAAAAGAAAAAAGACCTCTGGGTGTCATCATTAAAGACAGAACACCATGTATATCTACAAAATGGAATACTACTCAACCATAAAAAAGAATGAAATTTTGCCATTTGCAGCAACGTGGATGGATTTGGAGGGCATTAGGCTGAATGAAATAAGTCAGACAGAGAAAGACAAATATCATATGATATCACTCACGTGTGAATCTGAAAAACATACAACAAACTAGTAAATATAACAAAAAGGAAGCAGACTCACTGATACAGAGAACAAACTAGCCGTTCATTACCAGTGGGGAAAGGGAAGGGGGGATATGGGGGTAGGGGAATAAGAGGTGCAAACTATTAGATATAAAATAAGCCACGAGGCTATACTGTATTGTACAACATGGGGAATATAGCCAATATTTCATAATAACCATAAATGGAGTATAACCTTTAAAAACTCTGAACCACTATATTATATACCTGTTAACTTACATAATATTGTACAGCAACTATAATTCAATTAAAAAAAAAAACACAGAACACCATGTATTAGGGCCAGTAACAAGCACCAACTGCAAAGTAGTGTGATGAGTTACCTTTCTAACATTTGAAGTCTTGAAAATGAGGGATTTAAGGAAAACTGGGAATAGCAACATTTTTGTGCTGCACCCAAAATGTTTTCTTGAAATTTAAGACACGTTTAAAGCAAATCAATGTGTTCAGAAAAAATAGGGCATTTTTTTCTTTTTCCTCTTAAAAGCTAAAATTCCTCAGGCATGTTTCCTTCAGGCTTGCAACAAACCTGAACACCTCCTGCAGAAAACAAGTGCTAAACCGAAAACAGTGTCTCTGGCAGCAGATCCAACAAGGAGCGGAGCATCAAAGCCTGAGGCACTGTGGCCCTTCTCACGGGGAAGGTAGACCAGAGCTCCAGAGGCAGGAGACAGCACCTAGAAGGGGCGTGGAGAGAGCAACTCCCACAGACCCGCTGTTGACACGTCAGCCAGGCGCTCGGAGGCTTACCTCCATCACCTTCCACAGAGCTAAAACCTCAGAATACATTGGGCAAAGCCTTTCTTCTTTTCTCTAACTTCAAGACCATGAGCACCAGGAATGAGGAACAGAGAGAGAAGGATGGAGGGGAAGAGAGGGCCAGTTCAGTTCACAGGAAAGCACTGGACCCAGCTCCATGTCTGAACACTGTTCCTGGGAACTCTTAGAATCTTTCCTGAGAGTGGCGGCCGTGAAAACAGAGCGGTAGCAGATGCCTGTCACGCACCCACCACATTCAGATCATCAGGGCTCGGGCCCCTTTCTCAGACCCCTCAGACTCACATGGGATGCTTCAAGACGTGCACTGATGCCCTGGTGCAAATGGCAGCAACACCTGATTTTTCCCCAAGCCATTTCTGGCCCTTTCTGTTCCTACTTACAACCTGCATACCTATGTTCAGAGCATGAACGTTATAAAACAATCCTCAACACTGTAAATCAACCATAGTTTAATAAATGATTTTTTTTTAAAGAGTCACAGCTGGAGCTGAAGGCAGCATGCTTGCCCTTTCTCTAGTCCTCTTGGAACCTGAAAAGAGCACCAGGCTTTAAAGAACAAGCAGACCTCGGAGATGTTGTGAGTTTAGTTCAAGATCACCACAATAAAGGGAATATCACAGTAAAATAAATAAATAGATAAATAAATAAATTAATTAATTAAACATCCTTACGTGACAGTGGCATATATGTCAGTGTTCCTATATGTTAAGCCTCAAAGAAGAAGTAAAGATTGGGAAGGGTCCAGCTGAGAAGAAGGCAAGATAGAGCTTGAGGGAAGAGATACAACCTTAAAAATACAGGCTAGGCTACAAACAATAAATGCTGCAGAGGGTGTGGAGAAAAGCGAACCCTCTTGCACTGTTGGTGGGAATGTACATTGATAGAGCCACTATGGAGAACAGTATGGACGTTCCTTAAAAAACTGAAAATAGAACTACCATACGACCCAGCAATCCCACTACTGGGCATATACCCAGAGAAAACCATATTTCAAAAAGACACATGCACCCCAATGTTCATTGCAACACTATTTACAATAGCCAGGTCATGGAAGCAACCTAAATGCTCATCGGCGGACGAATGGATAAAGAAGATGTGGTACTTATATACAATGGAATATTACTCAGCCATAAAAAGGAAAGAAATTGGGTCATTTGCAGAGACGTGGATGGACCTATAGACTGTCATACGGAGTGAAGTAAGTCAGAAAGAGAAAAACAAATACCGTATATTAACACATATTTGTGGAATCTAGAAAAATGGTACAGATGAACTGGTTTGCAAGGCAGAAGTAGAGACACAGATGTAGAGAACAAATATATGGACACCAAGGGGGGAAAGAGGGAGGTGGGATGAATTGGGAGATTGGGATTGACATATATACACTAATATGTGTAAAATAGATAACTAATGAGAACCTGCTGTATAGCACAGGGAACTCTACTTCATTTTGCTGTACAGTAGAAACGAACCCAACATTGTAAAACAACTATACCCCAGTTAAAAAAACAACAAAGAAAGAAATACAGGCGAGGGAAAGCCTCAAAATGCAGCTGATGAAGAGACAGAGGGGCATAGAGAATATGAGGGTCAGTGGTGGACGGCATATATCAGATATATACATGTATGTATGTATGTAGTTTTGTTTAACAATTAGCCCACGATCCAAAAAGCAATGCTTGGGAACAGACAAATAGAGATGCATGTCAAAACTAAAGTGTCACCTGCCTCTATGCACAGCCCTGATCAAAACATACTAGATCACTGGGCTTTATTTTGAGAAGCAAAATAAATTTCAGAAACTAAAGAGGGTCCAAATGAGTCAAATATTGGACAACTGGCTGTACTGGCATACATATGGAGAACGTGAATTCTACAAAGATTTCTTTTTTAAACAGGAGGTTAAGGTGGCTCTTGGGGAAGATGTTTGGTATGGGAGAAGATGGAACCTATCAAATAAAATGAGATAATATAAATATTTCATTTAGTCATTATCATCTCTCTTTATGATGATGAGAAGACATTATTATCATATTTTTTATTCTAACTCATGAAAAATGGTCAATCTTCCACATTTGTAATGGGCTACAGCACACTAATCTTAGTTTGGCATAAAGCTCATACAAACCACTCAATATTTTCAATATAAATGTAATGACTTCTGATTTTAGGGGAAAATAACAACGCTCAAAAAAAAAAAAAGAAAAAAAACCATCACTGGTTAACTCTAACCTCTCCCATTGGTCAGTCATTTCTATAAGTATGTGCATTTGCAAAAAATAAAATAAACCTTCTGCATATTCATTATGAAGAAGACGGACGATAATCAGTAGGATAGACAGCAAATTTCTTCTTGAGGATTAGCCTCCAATTGGTTGAATTTCAACATCAACCTGGCAATTTTACTATTAAGTCAGCAGAAGTGAGTTACTACCGGAGAACATCAGGCAAAGGGAAGGGAACACGCTAGAATAAATTGTGCATTATTTCTGGCATTAGTTAAAGGAACAGAGCATTATAAGGAAAAAAAATACAGTACCATTGATTTTTACAGGTGTTTAATACAGATAAGCTGAAAAAAGGGTTTCCATTTTAAGCCCAGTGATGGCTAAAGATGCATTCAAATATGTTCAAAAGCAATCTAAAGTCTTCTAAAATGGGGTTTAAGCTATTCAAGCAAAACGTAAATAGTTTTTGTCGTAGTACTGAGGAAGGTAGAACAAAAACAGAGTCCAAGAAGCTGACCCTGGCACACTGCCGGCCACCGTAAAATAAGGGGGGGTCATTGAAACAGAGGTAATACTATTTATCCATTACATGATCACAGGTTATTTAGTGAAAACAGTAACAGACTGTCCTTAGGAAGGCAGGACGCATAATTACCGTGAAAGTCTCCAAGGCCCCCTCTCTGAAGAGATGGAAAAAAAACAATCAAGCTGAAGACATATATGTTTAAGAGAGTCATTATATAAAGAAATGAAATCTAGGGTGTTTTACCTTGTCTGTTTTAACACATTTCTTTAAAGTTCATTTATGAATAGGGAAACGTTTGCTTTTATCTAACACTGAAAGGATACATTTAAGTGCTCTGCAAAAACCAAATTATAAAAAAAGTTTATGTTGGCATCATTTCTGAATGGATAATGTTTCTACTTCACTTATTTTGGGGTGCCATTGGCCTCCAATTTCTGCAGAGCTGTTTGTTCACACAGTAGACC
Organism: Stenella coeruleoalba; assembly: GCF_951394435.1. Taxonomy (NCBI): domain Eukaryota; kingdom Metazoa; phylum Chordata; class Mammalia; order Artiodactyla; family Delphinidae; genus Stenella; species Stenella coeruleoalba. The sequence goes on from NC_137169.1 coordinate 138,905,558, forward strand.
ACACAACAAACAAAGCAAAAACTATAGCAACCACGTTTAACCACATAAACAGAGCATTCATAAATGCTATGAGCCAGGGAGAGAGATGTTTGCTTTTGGCATTCTTCACCATGTGCTATGATTTGTCTTCTTATTAGCAATCAGTCTTTCTTTCTTAGAAACATATTTTGATAACTCTGGTTCAAACATAAGTCTAATTTTAAAGTTTGAATCCCTTCCACACCTTTTTTTTTTTTTTAATCTACTCCTCTCTTGTCCATGACATTGGCTGGATATCATCTTCTCTTTCCTAAGTGTTATGATCATATCCTAACTGACCGCAGGGTAGGTGCTCTCGTGTGAACAAAAAAGAGGGAGCATGGTTAGCCAAAGCCCCTCTGGTCAGTTGATCGACAAACACAAATTTAGTGCCCCTTTCCTGTGCATCTAGCATTGAGAACAGGGCTGATATAAATGAGGACAGAAGGGACTCAATAGACAAAAATATCCCTCCCACAACAGGTATTAGAATAATTACAAAACATCATGTTAACTGGGATGAAAGAACGCTGTACAGCTGAACAGTTAAGTCTAAGTATTGTGAAGAATGAACTTCGGGAGAAGCCAAGCAAAGTTGGAGAGGTTTATTGTAAAGATGCCCAGTCACTAACAGATCCCGTGAGCTGCGATGGCTGACTCGTGTTCTGGAGATGCTGAAGTGGAAATCCCAGGACTCAGAAGCTGCTGTTCGTTAAACACATGATACGATCAGCCACCAGTCAGAGGACCTAGACAAGTTATCTTGACTAGCCTGGTTAGTGATACTTGGGGACACACACTGGCTCAGCTGTGATCATGTCTCAGAGTTTCCATAGGAAAAATGTCATGAGACTCCTTTATGTCATCAAGTCTTAGCACTAACAGGAACTTGGTAATATTCTGGAATTTGGTTATATTTGCAGCATTATGAAACTTTATCTAAAATGGATAGGGGAACACGACTCAACTCAGACATGGGAATTTATATTATATAGAGTTGCACTACCAATTTTAATTCTACATAGATGGGGCAGCAAGAACACAAGTGTTTTTTTGAAAACAAACAACTTTTTATTGAAGTATAGTTGATTTACACTGTTGGGTTAGTTTCAGGTGTAGAGCAAAGTGATTGTCTTACATATATATATATTATATATAAAATACATATATTATATATATATATATTCCTTTTCAGACTCCTTTCCATTATAGGTTATTACAAGATATTGAATATTGTTTTGCAGCCAGAAAGTCAAGGTCCAAATCTTTGCTTGACCAACATCAAGCAACATTTGATAGACCATTTAACTTCTCAGGTGTCTTGCCTGTAAAATTGGGAAACAGGAAAACTCGCCCCTCCCGGGGATGTCATAGTGAAGCTCACACAGGTGGATATGCACGGAACTGCCCATAAATGCTTATGCACTCTACATAAATCATTGTTATCGTTATTCACCTGGGTTTATACCAGGACATCCTGCTTGCATAGGAGGAAAATCACTCGGTAAACATGCTCACTCCCTTGGGAAAGAATTCTTACCACTCTTGTGAATTTGAGGAATAACGTCTGAGTTGCTTTAACTGGTGTTTATTAATGTATTATGAACCACTGCCGTGGCATCTGATTCACAATAAAAAGATTAAGCAGACTAATTTGTCATTTATTTTCCAATGCCTGCTTTCCTGCCCGAAGCACCACTAATATCCCAGGAGCTCGTCAACCCAATTATTTCCCATTTTGCATTACTTGCTGAAAATAGTGCTAATGTGCCAAAAAGGCTTTGCTCCTTGGTGATGAAAAAACAAAACAAAACAGAGCAAAACAAACAACAACAAAAAACCCTCCTACTCTACCCACCTCAATACTGTTGTCATTGGGTGAGGAGAAACACCCCCAGACCACTGGGCTATATCTAGTAATCAAACCAAATTAGCAGCCTGACTGCACTGTGGACTCGAGCCACAGACCTGTGCTTATTGAGTATTTATTTTGGGGGTGGAAGGGAATTCCATCTGTAGAATGAAATTCACAAGCTAGAGGGAGCTGAATTATACTACGCCTATATACACAAACAGTTTTGTTTGTTTGTTTGGGGAACTGCATGTCAAAATCACTCAAATAACTGGTGAATTCAACTTTTTTTTTTCTCAAACATTTAATAACCAGCTATTTAGCCAACTCCAAATATTAATTTGCAAAACTAATTTGTGAATGTAGACACAACTCAGTATTAACAGAAGCATAAAGGTACCTCGTTGTCTATGCTTTTTTAATTCAGCCTTATAAATAGTTTTTAACCTTAATATGTAATATTTCTGCTACTTGCTTCAGTCTGTTTCACTCTGAAAATGTGCTTTTTGCTTATCCCAGGAGTTTCTGTATTGCTTAAAGCAAAATACTCCAGCGTACATTCACAGCTATGAACTGTAAACACTTTTCTACCTTATTCTGCCCAAGGCTCAGAGCCAGTTTAAATGTCTGTGGATAATTTCAGAAGCCTACAAGACTCCACAGAGTCATGAAAAATTATTATTTTTTAAAACTTGCCAATTTTACCAGCAATGTAAAATTTCTATTTAAAAAATCCGATCATTTTAGCTGTGGGGAGACACTGACTGAAAACATAGTGTTTTTTTTCTTTCAAGTAAGATCAGCTTCAAGGATGAGATGCAGCAGATTAAATTAATCTCTATGAGGTTATTTCTTACCATTATTTTCTTAAATCCTGCCCTCACTTTAATCAAGAACAGGAATGTTAAGGGCTTGATGCAGGGAAGAAGCATAGATCAGCGGTTAGCAAAATAGCCGGAAAGCCAGGAAACATGAATTCTATTCTCGGCCAAATGGTCTTAGGTGAGCTCATGATTTACAGCCTCAGTTTCTCCATCTATAAACAGAAAGTGTTGCACTTACCGCAAAGGAAAGCTTCACGGTGGTAATGTTGTGGAGTGCTGGCTGTGTGCCAGGCACAGAGCTAAGCGCTTTTAAAGGATTATTTTCTTTAATCCTTCGAAGTAGATAATATCACTATCCTAACTTTACAAATAAGGTAACTGAGGTACAGAGACGTTGAGTAACTGACCCAAGGTCACACAGCTGGGAGCCAACTGCAAAGGCTGAGCTCTAACCCTTCGGCCACACTGTTCTCTACATCCCTGGCCCTGAGGAATGGGATAGACCGCACACCGAATCCAGAAAATTGTCAGAATAGGGGCCCAGATTGTCCCTCTCCTCTCGGGGCTCCGTGGCTCTTCTCCCTAATCCACACGCTCTGGGCCACTCCCGCCACCTGCCTTGGGGGAGGACCACCCAGGCTCGGGCCTCTCTGGCTGCGCTGCCCCTGGCAGCACCCACCCACTGCAGCTGTCACACAGCAGAGCTTCATCTGCCAACCGAACCCAAGCAAGACCTCTGGGCACGGTCAAGTGCAGCTGGTGGAAGGAGGCTCAGATTTCCAATGAACTGAACACAATGGAGCAGCTCTGTCACGCGACCATTACGAAAGCACATCTCGCTGCTCATTTTTCTAGCAGAAGTGCGTGGGCTATTTAAAACTACCTCCCCCCAACCGCCCCCCACTCCCCAGCTCTTGCATGACTTCCTAGGGGTAAAGTTCAGCCAGGGGACTATCTGCCAGATGTTATCTGGTGTCACTATTTTCTTTGCAAAATGAGGACCAAACACAACACAGAAACTGGCTTCCAGAGGAAAACTGTCACTGTTGCTGACAGCACGGATCCCAAATGGCACACTTGCAGAGTGTAAAGGGGCAACGCTGGGACTCCTCCATTCGAATCTGGTGTTCGCAGGAAAAGCCAACTTGAACTTGACTTACCGCAGAGGATAATGAAATGCCTCATTCACTAATAGGATTCATCTTCTGTTTCAGAGCGAACTTGCCAAAGCTAGAGCAAAGGTTTAAAAGGTCTCACCACACCGTACCTTTGGGGTGCTGTACGAAACATGGTTTTAAAATACACCGCATCGGTGGGTGTTCATTAGAAACTGTGGTCATTTAACACATTTTATAATTGTGAACTCAGTAAGAGCTACTGATCTTCACATTTCACGACTCTGATTAAGCAGTGAATAGTAGAATGATGCCTTTTGTACTTAAGCCAAAAATAAATAAGCAACAAATAAGGAATGTTACAGTAAAAGAACCAAACTTTTGGAAACGCCCTAGGACTTTAATGTGTCTGGAATAAGAATGCAAATGGTATACACCTAACTTTCCTGAAAGTCAAGAGTGTTTACATGCAATTGCTAGATCAATATTTGCACATTTAGAAGAACTAAACTGGCTTAAGAGAAGCCTGGTATACGCTAAAATCTAACTGGAAGGAACGGAAGAAAGGAATCATACATACGACTTTAAGATATTTGAAAAGCTTCTCCCTGTAAAGAGGCCTTTCAAGGATGGCAAACAGTGAAGATGTGACAATAAAGAAAGAAAATCTTTCCAAACAAGTCATTTAAACAATGTGGAACATATATCAAGGCTTCCTTATCTTATTCATGGTTTAGAGAAAACATTTTGTGATGTTTTTAAATGCAGATAGTCTCCTTACAAAACGTTGCTTTCTTTTGTTCAAAATCAAAACTAAATTTCAACAGTTTTGTAGTAAAGCATCACATAATGCAAACTGTTATTGAGGAAAAAAACAAACAAAAAAATAGGAGCTTAGGGAGTCAATATAGAATAGACTTCCTTAAAAGAGGAAATACTTTGGGAAAACTTGCCTTAGACATGCATCAAATAATATCTGGAAGTTGTGAAAGACCCTGGGAAATAAATTCTTCTTCCTATAAATATTGAAAAAACAGCTACAAGATGCAAATGAACTTCTGAACTCAGTTCTGGGTCTTTAAAATGTATTTCAATAGAATAGCCAATGTATCACCTCAGTGTGAAAAAAGATATAGAGAAATAGCATTCTGAAAAATGAATTAGGAACACATCAACTCCAGCAAAAATAATAAAGGTAGAGAAGATTAAGAGGCAAGCATATCTTTCGGAATTGTAAAATGGGTTTATAGGTCTTCTAATAACAACTTTTACTCAAGCCTTACATAAATAGGCTTAGATGATACAAATATTATGTGGGCTGTGTGGACACTCCCCGGTTCCTACTCATGTTTAGGGATTACTTGATAGAACAGAGACATTTCATTCCTATTGGGCCGAGGGATTACCGCAAAGAAACATCTAATATTCCATTTTTTAATTTCCTGCATTTTTTATTTACCTTTAATGATGCTGTATATATTCATCATCCTGAAATATTAAAACAGTATGAAAAAAGTAATAAATTGGTGGAAAATTTAGGGAATAGGAATGCAACAGCACGCAGATCATACACTATCAAGTGCTTGATACACATTTAAAATTACTGCCGACTACGGCAAAGCCAAATTCCTAGCAGATTTCTGAAGCACAAAGTCACAATAAGAAGATCAGCAGAACAGACTGAAATAATAGAATATTCATCCCTCTAATCCGTATGCAATTCTTTAGGGCTTTTTTTTTTTTAACGATGCATATGAGGTCTGACTGTATTCAGGATTTAAATAAGTTGTCTCTCTCCTTCCTGCTCCTCTCTATTTTTATATAAAAAAAGTATATATAGTTATCATTTCTGCACTGCTGCACCAACGAAGACAAGGTTAGCACATTTCCTCACACCTCAAATGAAACAATACCGGTTTTAAACAAAAAAGGTGTTAAAAGAAATACAACGTATTCATCCCACCAAAATCTCCTGAACCAGATTTTCGGAAAGAAGGAAAGTTGGTGTCATTCATAGGGGAAATGAAGTGATGTTCTTGTCACTTAATTACCAGTTAATGAATTGATATAATATTGCATTTAAATATTGACCAGAAAAGCAAAAAGCTGGCGTTTCATCTCTGCTTTATTCACCTTCCCTTGCAGACAGATGAGATTGTCTGTCTGTTGGGCATTAAGAAACATTGTAGCAACAAACAGAAAATTACAGAGGAAGAAGCCACCATCACCTAGTTTGGGATGAGCTCTTCTGGGAGAGAGCTTGGAAGTCTGGGAAAGGGCAAGGACACGCTGGACATCAGATGACCAGCAGTCAGTTCAACCGTCAGGCACCTGGCAGTTGCATCCTCATCTTCGAAGCCCATGTTTTAGTTGCCCCCTGTTAACAAAAGTTGTCTTCCAGCAGGTATAGTGTTTATTATTATTTTTTAAAACTGAGTCACAGATTTATTTGTTTGTTTATTTATTTATTTATGGCTGTGTTGGGTCTTCGTTGCTGCGTGCGGGCTTTCTCTAGTTGCGGCGAGCGCGGGCTACTCTTCGTTGCAGTGCATGGGCTTCTCACTGCGGTGGCTTCTCTTGTTGCACAGCGTGGGCTCTAGGCGCACGGGCTTCTGTAGTTGTGGCTCACGGGCTCTAGAGCGCAGGTTCAGCAGTTGTGACGCACTGGCTTAGTTGCTCCGCGACATGTGGGATCTTCCCAGACCAGGGATCGAACCCATGTCCCCTGCGTTGGCAGGCGGATTCTCAACGACTGCGCCACCAGGGAAGTGCCAGGTATGGTGCTTTTAAATTACCTTCTTTTGCTTTCTTTGTATATTCCGATTTTTTTTCTTTAAGAACCACTTACTGCCTTGTAACAAGGAGGAAAACCAAAGTAACAGAAACTACTTAAAATGCTACCTATTTTTTAAAGTCATACATCTCTTCTTCTTCAAGAGGCTTTCTTCCATTCACCCAACAGATTTGGTCCCTCTTCTGTATTAATGCTGCTAGCAAATGCCTTACGGCCCAAATCACATTCTGCCTTGTGGTACGGCCCTTCGCCTTCTAAGCATGGCTTTTGTAGGATTAAGTCCCTTCAGGGCAAAGGCTGCGTCTTCTTTCCCACTGTTTCCTCTCTTGCAGTACTGATCACAGCTCCTTGTACCTAGTGGGGATTAGTAATTTGCTGTTGCTATTGAATGAACTAAAACTAGTTTTATGAAGTGTTTTTTATTTCTGTGATACTCACTGTCTTTCAGCTCACTACTACAATGAGACAATTCTACCAGTTGTGAATGAGGTTAGTTACCGTGAATGACACTAGACGTAGAGATAGAACACCTTTCAGAAAATGAATGGGAGAGGATGTGCAGGTTCTACCACCTAAAACAATGAGCCTAACAGAAAAGAGAGTGTGCAGCTCTGCAGAACGATGAAAATATTTACAGGAAGTGGAGCAGATACAAACAATACGATGTTGGAAATAAACATTCCCATTCACACCAAGCAATAGAAAAATGTATAGGAAATGAAGGGGGTATATGGCAGAGAGAAAGAAAGAGTTCTTCACCCTACTTAGGAGAGAAAAATGGGAATTTCTTCGGGGAAGACATGCCACCATACCCAAACTTAATAAATATAAAAGCAAAGGCTGCTAAAATTTTCCGTGGACAGGGCAGTCTTCGGGAAGTTCCCACAGCCCAGACTACAGCTCTTAAGCTCCTTTGCCAACACCTCTTTGCATTTGCCTGGCTGTAATGCACCCCCATTTCTCTCTAACCCTCACAACGCATTCCAGATCAAGGAAAGCTGAGAATCTACCCAATTTTAATCCAATTCCTTCTTGAAAAGTTTAAGCTTATTCCTTCATTCCTCTTTAATGACATTAAGACACTCAAGGAGGGAAAAATATTCAAAACATGGAGCGATGAACGGCAAGAGGAAAAGAGGGGAAAACAACTTCTTAAAGCTGATTTAAATTGCAGGAAAAACCAAATCTAATGTCTTTGTACACACTTTTGTCTTATGTCAGAACTGCCTTCAATTATAATTATGACAGGATGATCCTATCTATGACATGATATCATCTTTTTTTCAGCTCAAGTTCTCATGCCACTAAGCCTTTCAACTCTAGGCAATCATTCAAGAATTCAGAAGTGTTCTCAAGTTCTTGTGTGAACCAAGATGTGTCAACGCATAGCAGGTGGTTCCGCGGCTCTGAGATTCTTCGCTGAGTCCATCCAGCGTTTGGCTTAAGCCCCTTACAAGCAATACGTATCCTGCTTTGCAGTTAGCCACCCCGGCTTGCTAGGGTTAATAAATTCCCTGATATTTATAACTGGCGACAACAGGTCAAGGTGTTACATACGATGGGACAGAGAGAGTGGTAAGACAGCTAGTTTTAAATTCTGTACCAAGTGCCAACTCCATTCACAAAAGCTTGTCTTCCCAGAGAAGCTGTCCTCCCCTTGTCTACACACTCTCTCTTTGGGGTTTCATGAACTTTGCTTTCCCTACCTTTGTGGGCTGCTAATATTTGATCAGAGTTTTTTGGGAACATATTTCTAAAACATGAATAAACTACATCATGAAGTTTTTAGAGAGCCTGACTTCGTTTTATAGATTCCGTTTTATGTGTGTCAATTCATATAGAAGTCCGCGCTAACAAGGGCATACCAGGGTTAGGTCATCGGTCATAGACGCCTGGAAAGTAGAGCCACTGGTAACTACTGCTGTCATCCCTCTTACCTTGTCTGCTCCTTCCTCCTGGGACAGATGTGTGCTTACTTTCACGAGTAAATTCAGATTTTCCTCCTTCCAGCCCATACTGACTTTTTTGGAAGTTGCTATTTAGTAGGAGTTTCCATTTCTGGAAGATACTAAATGTGTTACCCATTCAGCTGAACCATTTGAAATTGTTCGGGTTTTGCAGGGCCAAGTAAGGAAAATTCCGTATCATTCAACCTTATACATTGCCTCATCTGAGTCCCACAATGATATTTTGCGGCAGATAATATTATTTCCGTTTTACTATTATTGTGTAGTGTCACACGACTACTCAGGGACGAAAGCTGGGCTTGAAAACTGGGTCTATATGGAGTCAAAGCTCAGGCTGCTGACCTCCTGGTGGAGTTACTGTCTCTACCGCCTGCCTGACCAAGACGGGAGTTAGGACTCTGGCACAAATACGTCCACCTTTTAGAAACCTTGGCATGATAAATTATACGATCTTAGAACGGGACCATCTTACTCTTTCTATCAAGATGGAGATACATTTTTTAGAGTCATTTGACCATGACATTAACTGATAGTGAATTTCAACCCAGACTTAGATATGTCCTACGCTCAAGTAGCTTTCAAAGTCACTGACCTACAGACTGGTGGTTGCCAGAGGTGGTAGGTGGGCAAAACGGGTGAAAGAGATCAAACAGTACAAAATTCCAGTTATACAATAAATAAGTCACGGGGATGTAGTGTACAGCACAGTGACCAGAGTTAACAATACTGTCTTGCAGCTGTGAAAGTTGCGAAGTGAGTAAACCTTAGAAGTTATCTCAAGGAAAACATTTGTAACTGTGTGTGGTGGTGATGGATGTTAACTAGAAAATAAGTCACTGTTCGAAAACAGAGTTTCCTTAAGAAATAATGATCTTCTCTGAAAGTCCGAACAGATGAAAAATTATATAAAATAACACTTGGAGGAAACCAATTTTTTCACAAACCCAACTAAAATCATCTCCAGCATAAAAGGGATGACCAAGAACAAAGGAAAATGTACTTCCTGGAGACAGATAATGGTATCAAGGTAGTAATTACACTTTGCCAAGTGCTCGCAAATTAATAAATTTCTAAAACATCATGTTCTGAAAGTAGGAAATATTTTTTCCCAGTCCTTCCCCCTTAAGCCATTTGAACCTGATGGCAAACACCTGTTGTTGTCTAGCAGCGTGACTTAAGCAGGTGTGTGGAAGGCTTATCTTCAAGTCATCGAGGATTTCTGCCACTCAGGCTTGGGCTGCTTCTGGGCATCATGGAATATCAGTGTGTGTTCCTTCATTTGTTTATATAAATAGACCAATGGCCGTTGAAACACTTCAGAGTACTTAACTAAAGCAAACACAGCTCTTGAACTTTAAATATGCAACAAGAGGAGCTATTGACAAGTAGGACTTAACTTAGCCAATCTCAGTATCATTTGGAAACTTAATACAACCTTCCAGATTTACAAAGAAGGCACACAACGCAGACACTTATCTTAACTTTGGCTCCACACAGAAGATACCATCCTGAGTTGAGACAAGATTCAAAAATAATGCTGCCACCTAGCAGTTTCGCTTGGTTCTTTGTTGTTGTACTTGAAGGTGAGGCTACCCAATAAGAGAAGGGAAATAGGGTCTTTCGCTTCTATCTTAGCCTTCCTGCTTTTGATTCCCTTCCATTCTTCACTCTCTAAACTCAAAGATATTTCTGAGAGAAATCCTGTGAGGGAAACCTCAGATTAACATCAGGGTACCTGGACTTCCGTCCCAGCATTCCCATCATCTGAAAAACTGTGCGTAAGTCACAAATCCTCCCTGAGAATCACATCTCTGAACCGGATACAAAGACCCTTTCAACTCTAATAGCCAATTGTTCTACTTTTTAAGGAATTTACAATGATGAAATCAATTGATTGATTTACATCAGTAGCTAGAGAAAGAGCGCCATAGTATCATTGCATGTAAGGTTATATAAAATATTCCCCTATAGTGGCAATGGATTCATTGTGTTGCTTCCTTTAGGTCTAGAAAGAAACTGCACATTTCTCTGATGATTTTTAGAAACGTTAACATTGTGACGGCATTTTAAGACGCTGGAGAGTTATTCTGTGTATTCCCCTTTGGAATTCCATAATCTTACTTTAGTTATTGCTTGGATATGGCTTTGCTTTAGTGCCAGGAGGAAAAACACAAAAGAAAACACATTACTTTCAAGAAATTTAAATCACTTAACCTTATTTCCATTTGCCTTTCTAGGCTGACCAATAAGTTGGATTCCCATTCTTCCCAACTGTTAGGTTTTCTAATTCAACAGACCTGTTTATCTTTTCTTCTAGAATGTTAGAGCCACCAGGTTTCTGGTGGGAATGTAAGCTGTCTTTACAGGATTCAAGGCATTAGACTAAAAGAAAATTTTCAGGGAAATCTGAAACTTCTACTGGCTACTGGCCTATGATTTTATATATAGTACAAAAGCATTAAAATAATATTCACAACTTTTGCTACTGAGCAACTGTCTTCCATTAAAATAAAAGACAAGTCTGCTTCATATGCACCTTTTTACAACACACACCTGGCTGGAGCCTATGGAGATAAGTTTCCAACTATAAGATGTTTCTCTTGTTTATGCCTTTTTTTGATAAAATCATATGCACATTTAACAAGGGAGCAGAGTCCAGAAAAGTTGGAAAATGACATTCGTCCCTCTCCCCACCCCCTGCATCCCTCAAGAACTGTCATTTTAGGGAATAATGCCCAATGTCTTGTCAAGTGTCTCTCTCTGTTTTAAGCTTCTTCTCTTTTTTACATGTATTATTATTATTTATTTTTCAAAAAGCTTGGATTGGAAAGGGTGTGAACTACTGAATGAGAAAATCTTAGGCACAGATCCTACAGGGAACAGCTTTTGAAACTCTCCAACATACTAACTCATAATTGGGTTTTAATGCCTAAAAAGGCTGAGTAATTTAAATGTTTAGAAAAGAAAACAGTCTTTCCTAGAGTTTATGAAGTGCTAAGCCTATTTCTTATAATGATTAACTGTGATTCATCCTTTCAAACACGAGCATCTTAGAGCATATGCTCTGGAGAAGGAAGGGATGCTGACGACACACGCCAAATTACCAAACTAGTGTCTCACTGTGACGGACTTGTAGCACATTTTTGTGAAGTTGGGGAAGTAACAAACCATGAACCCTGCTGAGATGGCTGTCTACCTGCCCCGCCTTATGAAATGAAGAATAAATGTTTTAGAAACATATATTCAGTATCTGTCTGCATGTGGTTCTGCATGATTGTACTTGGTCAGGAAGGAGGTCAGTGGCCTGTAGAATGTGCCACAGTGCCACAGAGGTCTGTTCCTTTTTTGTTTGTTTGTTTTCTGGCTGCGTTGGGTCTTCGTTGCTGCACGTGGGCTTTCTTTAGTTGCTGCGAGCGGGGGCTACTCTTCGTTGTGGTGTGTGGGCTTCTCATTGTGGTGGCTTCTCTTGTTGCAGAGCATGGGCTCTAGGCACACAGGCTTCAGGAGTTGTGGCACGTGGGCTCAGTAGTTGTGGCTCACGGGTTCTAGAGCACAGGCTCAGTAGTTATGGCACACGCGCTTAGTTGCTCCGCAGCATGTGGGATCTTCCTGGACCAGGGCTCAAACCCATGTCCCCTGCATCGGCAGGCAGATTCTTAACCACTGCGCCACCAGGGAAGTCCCCAGAGGTCTGTTCTTGATAACTTGATCCATCTGCCTCTCTTTGTCATCAGGTTCTGACCCCACACCATGACAATTATGAGAGTAACGGGCAGAAAACGTGGGCATTGTTATCTCTCCATGTCAGTTCTGAAAGTGCTGGGGGCCCAGAGACAAATCCTTGTAGTACATTCTTCCTGCCCCTTCAGGCAAGGTTTGGATGGCGAAATCTCTGGCCTGAGCCTCAGAACAGTACGTGGGGCTGAGCGCCATCACTACTGCTTCTATATCTCTGTATGGCTTAGATGTTCTCCTTGTAAAAAGAAAACAGTAAAATGTGGACAATAGTACCCATGTTGTGTGGTTGTCAGCGTCCAATAGGATAATGCAGGCAAAGATATATCGTAAGGAGCTCTACAAATTCCCTCTAATGTTTTCCAGCGGGTAATCGGACCTCTGAATTTGTTAGTGACATTTCAGAGACTCAAAGAAGGAAGGGACAGCCTGAAAATCTGGGATGGTGGATCCTAAGTTACATTTAATGCAAAAGACAAATAAGCTAATAAATGCGTTTGGTTCCTACTGATGCTGGAAGTGTGCATAGTGGGCAGAGCTAAGCAACCCTGGATTCAAATCCAGTCTCTGCCACCGAACAGCTGTATGACTTCAGCAAGGTGGCTTACACTCTACGAAGCATTTTAGAAGGAGAAGGACTTAAAGTAACAAGACCCCTTGGCATCAGCACCTCAACAAGGACTCTCTGGAAATGTAGCGATATGGTATCATCAGCCCAGTACTGAAAGGGTATATAGTCTAGGCAGATAGGTCTCCCAACTACATCCCAAGTCCTCAGATTTAAGCTGGATCCATGAGCTCCTCTGTGGCAAAACCTTCCCAGCCAATGAAGCCAACCCACTGTCTGAGTTGAAGTGTCAATCAATGTCAATTCTATAGCATCCAGTTGGGAATATGAACTCCCACTCCAGTTTCTTACATTTCCCTTGCTAACAAAACTAGGGGAACAGCAAGATTTACCTAAATATTCTCATATGCTGAGATGTAAAGGGAGGACAGGTGGAGTGAATTTGAATTTAAGCTCAGTTCTAATGACAAGGTGCCCAAGTCACCCGGATCCCAGGAAATGTGAAAGGAAAACACAAACGCAAGCTTAGAGACAGACAGGCAGTGTGCAATCAGTAAGGGTACGCACACTGGCTAAGGGTACAATTCTAATACAATACATTTATCTGGACTTGTAAACAAATAGTACCCTGAAATGTAGTATCAGAATCAAAAGTACAGTGTGGACTTATGTGTGCTGGCACGCCTACTGACCTTGAGTTTTTTTGCGGTACGTGGGCCTCTCACTGTTGTGCCCTCTCCCGTTGCGGAGCACAGGCTCCGGATGCGCAGGCTCAGCGGCCATGGCTCACGGGCCCAGCCGCTCCGTGGCATGTGGAATCTTCCCGGACCGGGGCACGAACACGTGTCCCCTGAATCGGCAGGTGGACTCTCAACCACTGCGCCACCAGGGAAGCCCCTGACCTTGAGTTTTAAGTACTAGCTGTATGATCTGGGCTCACCAGCCACATTGAGTACAGTTTACCCCCTGGCTCAGAAGTCAAGAGATGTGATAAGCAGAGGTTAGTGATAATAATGCTATTATACTATTAGAACATTATTGGATATCATGTGAAAATTATTTTATAAACATTTCCCGATTTAATTTCATCCTTATACTAATAAGCCTTTGGTTTTGATATTACTGATCCCATTTTACGGAGAAGGAAACTGAAGGTAAGAGGCCTAATGTTGCTGAAGCCAAGGGCCTTGTTCTTAATTTTAGGCCACACTCACATAAATTTAAATTTCAGATTGGATCCCAGTCTTTAGTAGAATGACACTGTCACTGCTTCTGATTCTCAGACAGGAACTTGAAACTGTTCCTCCAAAATTTTCCATACTTTGGTTCCAGAAGGGCTTGGAAAGTTCTGCTATCAACAACGGACCAAGTAGACACTTTAGAGTCTGCGATCACGCAGAATTTTCATGAGACTTCCTCTCTCGTTCCCAGCTATACCAGAAGGAGGGTGATCCTGACAGATCTCTCACAGACACTGACATTGCAGTACTGACTGCTTCAAAACGGAAAGAAAAATAGATCTCAGGTTTACAGATTATGACCATAGACAAAGCCTGGAAGCATGATTTATCTTAAATGATAACAGTGTATAGCTCTGTATATTAATGGAATGGTGGTGATTTTCATTTTCTCCTTTAGATTTGTCTATATTCTTAAAATATTTTACAACAGACATGCTTGACTTTGTTACTGAAAAAATACATTGAGAATAACATGGTGATATACAGGTCTGATGATTTTATTTAAAACAATGTCTCTAAAATACTCTCTCTTGGGCTTCCCTGGTGGCGCAGTGGTTGAGAGTCCGCCTGACGATGCAGGGGACACGGGTTCGTGCCCCAGTCCGCGAAGATCCCACATGCCGCGGAGCAGCTAGGCCCGTGAGCCATGGCCACTGAGCCTGTGTGTCCAGAGCCTGTGCTCCACAAAGGGAGAAGCCACAACAGTGAGAGGCCCGCATACCGCAAAAAAAAAAAAAAAAAAAAAAAAAAAAAAAAATACTCTCTCTTAGAGTACAGTCATCTTATTTTGTCCTGGATTTTAAAACTTATTAAAATGTTATCAGGGGACTTCCCTGGTGGCGCAGTGGTTGACTCCATGCTCCCAATGCAGGGGGCCCAGTTTCGATCCCTGGTCAGGGAACTAGATCCCACGTGCAGGCCGCAACTAAAAGTTTGCATGCCACAACTAAGGAGCGGGAGAGCCGCAACTAAGGAGTTTGTGAGCCGCAACTAGGGAGCTCGCCTGCCACAACTAAAACCTAGTGCAACCAGATAAATAAATGAATAATTTTTAAAAATGTGATCAGTAGTTATACTGTACAGATCTTCCTTGATTTTACAATGAGTCTACATACCAATAAATAAGTTGAAAATATCGTTAAGTCAAAAATGCATTTAATACACCTAACCTACCAAACATCATGGCTTAGCCTACCTTAAACGTGCTTACATTAGCCTACAGTTGGGCAAAACCATTGAACACAAAGCCTATTTCATAATAAAATGCTGAATACCTCATGGAATTTATTGTAAACTGTACTGAAAGTGAAAAACAGAAGGGTTGTCTGGGTCCAGTATGGTTATCACATGTTCACCCATGTGATCGTATGGCTGACTGGCAGTTGCGATGCCCAGCGTCATCAGAGAGCACTGCCCGCACATCGCTACCCCAGGAAAGGATCAAAATTCAAAATCTGAAGCACAGTTTCTACTGAATGCGTAATGCTTTTACCTTATGGTGAAGTCGAGAAACTATAAGTCAAACCATCTTAAGTCAGGGACTGTCTGCATTTATTCGA
Source organism: Stenella coeruleoalba (assembly GCF_951394435.1). Lineage (NCBI taxonomy): Eukaryota > Metazoa > Chordata > Mammalia > Artiodactyla > Delphinidae > Stenella > Stenella coeruleoalba. Next base: position 138,921,231 of record NC_137169.1, read on the forward strand.
TGCCCTCTGGTTTCCCCTCTAGCATCTGACAGTAACTGGGAGAAGCTCTGATAAAACCCTAGCTCTGTCCCTCTCTACCTACATGAGCTGGAGTAATTTAACCTCTCCATTTCCTCACTTATAAAACAGGAATAATAACACCTATCTCGTTGCGTCGAGGTGACGTTTCTTAAAATTCTCTAGGCTTCCATATTTTTTCTTCCCTCTTGATATAGAACTTATTTCACATAAGTCATTTGACACTTAGACTTTCTTAAATTGACTTTATATGTATAATCCTATTTCACCAATTGGCCAAATGAATAAATGAATGAAAGTGTATCCAACTGTGTACACAGGGTTGGATGTGTGGAGTGTATGAAAGGACACCCATCATCAAGTAGGATCTCATAGCTCCATATAAATAACTACAGTACTAGTTCAATGCTAAGGGAAATTGGCAAAGTGTATGGTTAATTCCAAAGAGAACCAGAAGCCAGAAAGACTTCAGGTATAAGGCGGTATTTGAGTAGGGCCTTGAAAGATGAGCAGACTCTCATAGGCTGGAAATTGGGGACACAATGAAGAAAAATTAAGAACTTTCTAATTCTCTTTACATCTCTTGCTCTTAGTATTGTGCTTACACAGATCATTTTCCGTTTGGTGGTTCACTGTTCTCTGCTTAAAACATAATCCTTTCCTGGGTGAAATTAGCAATGACCAAATATCTCACATGCCCAAGAAAGAACCAGAGCTTAAATTTGGGGGCTGTTTCCCAGAGGGAGGAGAGCTGGTCTGGAAACTGAGATCTTCAGAGCCCTCTTAGCTATGAAGAAAATGGATTCCTGTGACACATGACAGCAATGCACTTACAAAACCAACTTTTGATACATGTTCGGCAAATTTAAGGATTGAAAGCCATTGTGTTTTTGTTTGCTTTTGTTGTGTTTTCACAGAAGGAAGGTATGCAGAGGCAAACAGAGACCACATTATCTAACCTATATTTCCACATCTGCCAGGCGGGGATGCTAAATAGTAACTACATCAGAGGGTTATCATCCGAAGTGCATAGCAATAGTAAAAGCTTCATAAATGTTTAAAACAAATGCAAATAAAAATTACATTATTAGAACACACACCCTCTTAACAAAATTATCTAATTATTCTTGGGGGCGCACACACGTGCACGCATGCGCACACACACATCAAGCTCTCTTCCTTAATATTTTAGAGCTTGCTTGTTGTCTCTACATGTGTTAGAATTTGTATTTTCTGTAAGTAGAGAACCTAGCCACAAGGCATTAACTCCAAAAAGACAACTGGTCATAAAAAAGTTACTTAAAATTTTTTTCATGTCTAATTAACAGATGAAACCAAAGACTATATTTCAGAGACCAGGAACTTCATGACTGTGTTTTCAGTGATGCTGGACCCCATATGTGAAGAACGATGTCCTTTCACCAGTGACAAATCTTTTAGCCCATCATCTTAGTCTACATTGTTTTTATAACAGTTGATCGTGGTACATAGCTCAGTTAATATTTGCCAATTCACTAGTATCTCAAAGCTCTATGCTTAGGGATACAAATGCAGTGTTAACGGTCATCTTGGGGAATATGACCAGAGAAGGGGCTCAGATCCTGTGAAAGACAGGAAAAACAATGGAATATAGGGACACAAGTATATGCTTAAATGACACTTGTTTCACTCTTTTATTTTAGAAGAAGATGAAGCTATCTCAGTAAATGTGCTTTGCATTGACAGAATGGCTGTGGAATTCAATGTACAATCAACAGCTTCTTGGTATTATTAACCTGCAAAGTTTATTCTTTCTCCAATAGTATAACCATTTCTCAAAGAGCCCCAGAGCTCCTGCCACGCTGAACGGTGTCTCTGAACATATATGCAAACATGAGAAGATATCGCTGAGGATGGAGGGGTTAGGCTGCTGTTCATTACCATCAATCATCATCACCATCATCATCATCACCATCATCATCATAACAGGACCATTCACTGGCCACTAACCAGACACTGTGCTAAATTCTTTCAGAGATGTTTTAATTCCTTAGAGCTACACTATTCCCATTTTGCTGGCGAGGAGACATAACAAGGTCAAGTAACAAGTTTAAGAAGCTTGGAACTAATAAGCAAGGAAGTCAGGATTCCTCCAAAAAGCCTGGTTCTTAACCATTCTACTTCACAGCCTTCTCACCTTTGAGAGGATTTACGGGATGAAGCAGTGGCTAAAATAGCGGCCAGCTCCATAACGGCACACCCTGTAGGGTCAGCAAAGGCCGCAAAAAGGCCATGTTCTGAAATGAAAGCCTCCGTGTGCCCACAGCAAACACACCGGCACACACGCACTCGGGAATTTTATTCGCATTCTCTCCTCGCTGAAACTCTGACCGCCGCACGACAAGGTATTCATCGCCAGGTGCCATTAGGGCCCGTCTCACTTCAAGTGTCACCAATTCCGGGCACATTAATAACATAGTTAATATGAAGGGTTCAGAGCCTCCCCATCGGTGACAAATATGACTCAGCCAAATTTCCTGACCACCGAGGCCACGGAGGGACAATTTGGTAGATTTCATCAACAGCTCTAATTATGTTCCTGTCAAGTGGAGAACGAAGTCATCCATAACTGGGGGGTGCTCGCAAACAGTGGCACAGAAGAGCAATTTATGCCCCAGACACGGGGTCCTTTCTGTAGCTACTGTGCACAATGCCTGACTAACAAGTGGGTTCAAAAAGGAATTGATTAGGGAAAACACAGCCCTCTCGCGTGGAGAGGCTTGTCAGGCGGAAGCTTATGAGGAGTCAGGAGGGAATGAGTTCCAGGAAGTCTTGTTTATCCAAGCAACCCGAGTTCAGGGCTCTCGGCAGCCTTAGAACTGCAGGTTGTAAGACCCAGGATCCTGGCTCCAAGCCTCTCTGGGACTTTTTTCAAACTGCTTTGATTTGAGTCGCATCTCTGGAGAGGATTTTCGGGCAGACTTTTTCAAGTGAGACAGGAGGGAAGCTGAAGACGGTGAACCAATGAGCAGTCGACTTACGGAATAGATTTTTTAAAAATAATAGTTCAGAGAGCATCATCATCAGAGATACAGGGATATCGTTAGAAGGAAAAGAAAAGGACCTCCTACGAAGCTATAAATAATGTGCTAATGGAATGTGCAAAGGAATTGTTAGGAACAGTAAACTGAAACGTCGCAATACCCCCGTGCACGCTCTCCCGCTTCCCACAACGAAACTATGAGACCCACAATTAGAAAAGAGTGGGGGAGGGGCTTCCCTGGTGGCGCAGTGGTTGAGAGTCCGCCTGCCGATGCAGGGGACACGGGTTCGTGCCCCGGTCCAGGAAGATGCCACATTACGCGGAGCGGCTGGGCCCGTGAGCCATGGCCGCTGAGCCTGAGTAAAGGGGTGGGAGGGGAGGCTGGGGGAAGGGAGGCTGGGGGAGGGGACGCATCACGCAATTTTGAGTGATTTTCCACTGCCCTCCATATTGGAATGCAGCGCCTGTTCCCTCCATGTGGGTAATTTTATACCTGGCATTCTTATTAACTATTTTGGGGGGGGAGGGGAGGAGGAGTGATGTGTCTGCTGCCTTGGTTTTTTTTCCAAGAGTTAAGGCTGGTAACGTTAGTAGCTGCTTGGTTATTATTAGCGATCAGTTGTTAATTACAATAAAATGAAGCTTCTTAAACTTCAACACCGTATTGCAAATTATGCAAAAGACACAACCGATTGCATTATTAGCAAAAGTTACATTTACAAATAGCTCCACATAAAGAACTAAAATTCATTAGAATTCTAAAACTAAAATCTAATCTAAACTTGCTTTTCCCAAATGCAGCCTGAGGAGACAGAACTGTGGGTAAAACGGGTTTTTCTGCCTCATTCAACAAGGAGAGAGAGAGAAAAAGACTTAAATTTTATTACTAAACAATAACAGAAACAGTAAAGACATTTGAAATTACCTAAGGTAAACTATTAGGTAACAAATTTAGATCATTCTCACCCAGTACACATGTAATACACATTTGGATATAGTTAATTCTGGGTCATGCACAGACAATTTTCCAGGCAATGAATTGAGGAAAATCAGGACTCATTATTATTGCTAAGACCTTCCTGGGTTTTTAAATGTAGGACCTGGTCAGAGATGGGGTAGAAATAAGCCCAATATGATGAGAAAGATATTTGCTATTCACTGGGCACTTATCTGAGAAATACATATACACATTTTTTAAAGTTAGAAGACTACGATCCATTGTTCTTTCTTCCCAGGTTGCTTCTACCCTTCGCCTCGGGGGTCTGCCGAGAGCTGCCAGTGTCTGCAAATGATTCTTTGTACTTAATTTTGCTACATGGAGACCAAGGTATACACAGGGCACTTGGGGCTCTCTCACGCTGCATAAGTGGCAATAAACGAACGCAAAACAAGACGGTGCATTCGTCTCTATAAGCAAGAACTGTGAAACCGCTCATTTGATATCCTTGTGCATTTAATATCACTTTGATTTTCCCCCCTTATTTGTAAAGCTACCACCATCTCTACTCAAGAACAGGGAGGGGCTCCTTTAGCAAAAAAGTAAAACACCGTACAGAAAAAGAACAATTATGGGGAATTCCTTCTTGCTCAACACTGAAACTCCTAAGCTGAATGGAAAGTTCCTTTTGACTATTAGTTTTGGCTAGGGTCCTACCGTAGGTGGAAAACACAAGCATCATTTTCTTAACCCAGGAGACAGAGACAAGTTTCCTACTGAAATGTCATCCTGCTTCAGGGTCAAGTATAGAACCCTCTGCATAAACACCTGGGGCCTCAGGAGCAACGGACAACTCCGGGAATGAAAGCCCACAAGCTGATTTGGTAAAATGGTCATATTAACTAATAGAGTAAATTATCCCATCTGATGGTGTCCCCCAACATACCAAAGTCTGGGGAAGACAAGTCTATTTCAGTTCATTATACTTTTTTTCTAGTTCCTTCACCGCTATGTTCACTTTCTAATTTAATTTCACTTTTTCCCTGTAGGTCATCCACTATGATTCAAGAGAGGAGGGGCAGTACTGAATGACTGAAAGGCCATCACTGCACTAACACAGAGACAATAGTGTCCACATATTCCTGATTCTTCACCACTTTGCTCTGAAGCCGCACAACTGATTGGCCCAGAATTCTTCACTAACCTCAAGCAATGCCATGCATAGAGTGAGTGCTCCAAAAATTGACCTTTTGCAGGGAAAGGGGCAGCAATTGAAGGGGCAGTAGTGAGGCAGCACCAGATCACAAGGGGTCAAGGAGCAGGCTGTGACGACGCTATGCACATCCGGTCCTGGAAACATTTTATGAGAAAGTTGATGGTGAAGGAAATGAGAAGAGCCAGGCAGCTATCTGAGCAGTTATCAAGGTGTTGGGTAAGTTGTCTGTTTGCTTTCTTTTCCCTACAGTAGGAAAGGCGTAGTTGGAGGTGGAAGAATCCAGCATGTTGGAGAGACTAACTAATGGAGTTGAATCCTAGAAAACATAGGAAGTACCAGGATCAGCTTAGGCGGAAAGATGCTTCTCACCAGAGATGGGAGAGGAGAAAAGATGCCTGAAGCTCTGATTAACTTGACAATGGAAAAGAGTGGCAAGATGAAGCGAGGCACAACTTCTAGTCTTTTAAACGTAAAACAGAAAGCTAGTGGGAAGCAGTGGCATAGCACAGGGAGATCAGCTCGAGGCTTTGTGACCACCTAGAGGGGTGGGACAGGGAGGGTGGGAGGGAGGGAGACGCAAGAGGGAGGAGATATGGGAACATACGTATATGTATAACTGATTCACTTTGTTATAAAGCAGAAACTAACACACCATTGTAAAGCAATTATACTCCAATAAAGATGTAAAAGAAAAAAAAAAAGAAGTTCGGAGCTACCAGTAACAGGAGTCACGTAAAAGGTCAAAGCTCAAAAAATATATGGCGGTGATACTTACAACATTTAGTGAGAGAAGTAGCTAAAGAAATTCTTTGATGTCTTGCAAACAAAATAACTTGATTTATTGAAGTTTCTACTTTTTATCCCATTGTTCTAGAATCATGTGGATTTAGCTCAATAGAGTCACATTGTTTCAAACAGCAGAGTTTAGAAAAAAAATGTGCATGCTCAATTATGTATTTGCCTTCCAAACAAGTGTAATATTCTGGGAGTTCTATGTCCTGCTTATACAGAGTGAAGGAAGCAGCCGATGTTGCTATTTTAACAAAAATCTGGACTGGAAGATTAGAAAAAAATTTTTGTCACCAGACTGATTTTCAAACCTAACAAAAATAATGAAGGTATCTGGTAAGTTTGTGATAACATGAAACCCCAACTCAGACGTAGTAACAGCAAATCATTTTAGAAACAAAAAACTTCCTTATCCTCTAGTTTACTTTATTGTGACTATGCCTGTGAGCTTTGCATGGCAAGAATCAGTTCTGTTAGTCTCTCCAATAAGTGAACTTGAGGACGGGGAGAATACAATGGAATAAGAAAATTAGGTTCCTCTCTCTCCAGTGAGTTAAAACCCATCAGCAGTAAGTCACTGAATTTAACTGCACATCCCTTATTATTTTATTTTCCTTTTTTACTGTTTTTATTTCTACAATCACAGGCCAAGAAGCCCATAATCTCCCATCAGGAGCCTGGCACCAGCACAACGGGACAACCAGCCAGGCAGCAGGAAGGCAGGTGATTTTCCTCCTTGGCCCTTTCTGTTGTATAAAAGGGGCTTGGCATGGAGTGGTTTAACAATGGCCACCAACCATTTCTTATTTTTTTCTGAGCAATCATCAATATCAAAAAAGCCTCAAGGGGTACGGTGGTTCCGTAACACATCGTGACAGCAGAGTTAGCCCAGCAGGCAAACGTTTTGGCTAATTTGAAATCCTCGTGCAGCCGAATCGAACATGACAAGACGACGGCAAAAAAAGAGAGGCTATTATCTCCAATGAGAGCCGGTAGATGGCTGAAGTTGGTTTGGGTGGCAGAGATAAAAGAGGGGGAGAGAAGAGAAATAACTAAGAATGATAATCCCAGATAACACAGGCTGCTAGATACGCAGGTACACACATATGCGCGTGCGCGCGCGCGCACACACACACACACATACACACACACACACACACACACTCTCAGAGAAGAAAAGGCAAATGCTTCCAAGCTTTAGTGCTGGGCAGATCAAGCATGAGACCACCTCATAATAAGAAGAAGTACCAAATAAACTACTCTATGAAAAAGCATTGGTCCAGCCCTCAAGTAAAGATACATTTAACTTTGAAGGGACTTCCCTGGTGGCGCAGTGGTTGAGAATCCGCCTGCCAATACAGGGGACACGGGTTTGAGCCTCGGTCCAGGAAGATCCCACATACCGTGGAGCAACTAAGTCCGTGCGCCACAACTACTGAGCCTGCGCTCTAGAGCCCGCGAGCCACAACTACTGAGCCCACATGCCGCAACTACTGAAGCCCACACACCTGGAGCCCATGCTCCAGAACAAGAGAAGGCACCGCAATGAGAAGCCCGCACACTGCAACAAAGAGTAGCCCCCGGTCGCCACAACTAGAGAAAGCCCACGTGCAGCAACAAATACCCAACAAAGCCAAAAATAAATTAATTAAAAAAAAATTTTTTTTTAAAGATACATTTTACTTTGAAAACAGTAACCCTTTCCATAAACATCTCTGATTTTTAGAATACTAAAACTGTCATTCCCTGCTTGAATGAATGTGCTGATGTCTAATCATCATTACTGGGGGAATCAGTGATTGAAGACTGGCAAATCCCGGGGTAAGCCAATGATGGGTTTGTGCCTTGGACCCAAAGGTTCCCTCTAGTCGTCAGGTGGTCTAGAGAATTTGATATTGTGGGCTGAGGAAGATGAGGAATCATCCTGGAAGGCAACAGGAAGCTAAAAAGCAGGCTGATGGGGTCCTCCGCCATGAACTTTGACCACAGCATACAGCACGCTGGGCACCAACGAGAGGAAAGATGACCTGTGGGATGGGCTGGGAACTGTCCTTTGTAAGATTCACAATTTTAAAAGTGCTGAGATGAATTCTGTCTAACAGTTATGGGTGCAGACTTCTTAGAAAGTAGGTTACAAGGTCAGCAGGCTTCCAGAAACTTTACATTGCAGGGATATTTTTTTATATATATATGGGGAGAGTAGACTTAGGTGGCATATGGCTAAAAGCCCTACTACAACGGAGGCTTGGGAGACGAGGTTTTTTTAAGTCTGTTTCCCCAAAATTATCTCTTCACTTAACTGTACCTGAGAAGGCATGAAATGAAGAACAAAGCCACTTCTACAGCTAGCTTTTGCGTTTTTTCTATACCCACTGATGAAACACCTTTCTCCTTCCTTAGACCTGCCTCCTATCTGAGCCCCTGAAATCAGATATGGAAAAGAAAGAATGAGTTCATTTCCCATTTATTCATATCATAATTACTCATTGTCATCAGGTGAAAATTCGTTCTGATTCTGGTAATGGATGAAAGAAGCAGTGGTATGACATCAACAATTGGTTTGTTTTTCAGTCTACAGAACTGCTGTCTTTAGTATATGAAGATCATACCACTAACTAACAATTAGCACATGTACACTGTCATTTTTCTTCCCAGCTTTGATAATGACTTTGAAACCCTGACACTTCTTTTTTCTGATAACGCTGCAACTAGAGGCACACGTTGTTAAGACGTTGAATGCATTTTAGAAGCATACTGTAACATTACTAAAAAAGAATGACTGGCCTAGACAGGGATAGAATACATGACTTTGGCCTCAATTCACTGTGCTCTAACCACCTACGTTTACCGTAAACAGCATTTCCTTCAGGTTGAAATAATTGGTAAACAGTTATAGTTATAACCAACGGATCCAAAATTGAATGGGTAGCCTCTTTGTTAAAGGGTACTGTGGATCTTTAAATTAAACAGGACTTTTTTCTAATTTCTGGAGAAGGGGCAATAGGAGGAGACGTAGGGAGGGGAGAGAGAGAGAGACGGAGATGGACATGGGGATATGGGGATGGGGATGGAGATGATGGAGATGGAGACAGAGACAGGGATAGAGATAAAGGGAGAGGGAGAGGAAGTGGAAAAAACAGACACTCAGGGTAGACTCCCATCAATGGCCTCCCAGCAGTCCTTTCCCCCTCTTAGGAGTCTAAGAGCACAGAAACAGTCCTGTCTTCAGGGTAAACATCTCAGTCTTTAACTCAGGGGCTACCAGTCTGGTCGACCCTGGTCTGCACACTGTCCTTGTCCTGGGGGATTCTAGAGGAATTCAATCAGGAAGGAAAGTGTAGAGGTCCATAACACTGGGCAAAAACAGCTGCCGGCTTCGTTTAGGATGGAACTTTAACACGAAGGAACAAGGTCTGGGAGCATTTTGCTGCCCACTTTGGAGAGCAGCTAAAAAGAATGCCTCCTCAGGGCTTCCCTGGTGGCGCAGTGGTTGAGAGTCCGCCTGCTGATGCAGGGGACACGGGTTTGTGCCCCGGTCCGGGAAGATCCCACATGCCGCGGAGCGGCTGGGCCCGTGAGCCATGGCCGCTGAGCCTGCGCGTCCAGAGCCTGTGCTCCGCAACGGGAGAGGCCACAGCAGTGAGAGGCCTGCGTACCGCAAAAAAAAAAAAGAATGCCTCCTCAGGCCAGTGGCAGGCCAGGTGGAAACCTAAAACAATTAGACAGGTAGCTTATGGCAGGTTCACTTTATCATGCTCACACCTCTTAACTCCCCCCACCCTGCAGGGGCATATGTGCTCATAGCTTGGAATAAAAAACAAAAAGGCAGAGGTCTGGTTCTAACATAAAACCTTTGGGAAATGCACAAGCTAGTTTATCCAAGTTCAGCAAGTAGTGCAAATCTAACTTTTTTTAAAATTAATCTTTATATTTTCAAATGAAAAACAAGAAGAAAATATCTGGGCTTAGGATGGTACAGACGATTTTTTACAAAAGGAACGTATTTCTCATATTGAGGTCCAGTTTTCATATCTAGTTTTCATTTTTCAAACCTAAATTAAGAAATCCTCTTAATATAAAATAGATTTTTGGCCATTAAAGAGAATAAAATTAATTTGCCTGGAAGCTCATTGCCAGATTGAATGAAATAAAGCCAGAAGCTATTTTTCTCCACTATTCATACTGGCAAGAATGACTAAAACAGAACACCCCACAAGCAAAGATCATTCTTGATGTAGGACAGTCTCACTTAGGAAATCTATGCCATAACCCTATTCGTGGGGCCCAGTTCTATGTAAGGTCGTAACTTCCCTTCCCTTTTCTGTCTCAGAGTTGAATTTATATCCTCACAGTGCAGCTTAAGAGAACCCTGGTTTACGGTTCAGTTAAGACATCGCTTACAAGGGAGGTCCGGTTCAGGTCCGCGGAGTACCCATCCATCCTGTGCTTGCATGGGGTTCGCTGTCAAGGGATCCCGTTAGGAAAGGACCACGTGGAAGTGTGAAACAAAAGCTGTCGCAAAGGGACACCAGGGCAACTAGGGCTGAGATTCTGTTTGTCTTCAGAGCATCAGAAGCCAGCAGAGTACTCTGTCACAAATTCCACTTCTCTCTCCAACCCTCAGTATCCTTAAAGCAAGAGGCAGATGGACTTCCTGCCTGGAGATGCAGCACCAACCCAACTGTCACCCAGGACTCCAATTAAGTGTATGTGATGCGCTTACAAGATAACCCGGGCAGAGACTAAACTGTCCATTTTACCAGTTGTAAATGGTTTTCATAGGAAGATGTGCATCTTTATCTATCCATTGACAAGAAAGCACTACTAGTAATCCAAGAAGCAAAGTGCTATGGATTTGACATTGTATTTATCCCATAAAACTTTGAAGATGTCAAAGCTGGCTGAAGACAGCTTTATTGCCTCACGTGCCAGATGTGAGCTAACATACACAAATGCAGGGGCGGTATTCTTCGTTGACCTGGTGGAATTTCATAAGAACCCACTAAACTGGAATCCAGACTTTATACCTGTGAAATATGCACTCATCAAAAAACCATGCTAGTGAACAGACACTAGTAGTGATTCATTCTTCTTTCTTTCCGCCTTGAAAGGAATAAAATTACCTTGTCCTCATTTCATGATGACCAGGCACTCAAACAGCCCACCTCATTGCTTCACAGCTTAAACAAGGATGAAAAGAAAGGAGACAGATGGGACAGGCTCATCCTGTTCTTAAATTTTTGCTTCCATGCATCTTTTCAACCCTGTCCTAACAAAGGGACCTATTAAGAAATAAACTTGTGCTTTCTTGTTTTTCCTGAGTTTTATGAACCTTTTTTTTTTGCAACAATAACATGAAAAGCAGGGAGTTTCAAAATTGTGATTTTATTAACGAATGGAAGATCACCTTTTTCAACAGGGCTTTACAAAACATTCCATCAGCGGTGTGAGGCAGGTCGGAGAGACCAACTTTTCCAAGGTATTAAATTAAAAGATGTTGAATTAAGTTAAATGCCCCACATTGAATTGACATTTCCCCTTTTTTAATGCAAGCTAAGATTGATGAAAAATACCACTTATCTACATTAAGGGTCAAAATCTCTAGCAAAAGGAGCTTCTGGTTCAACACGTCAGAGCAGAGTCAGTCTTCCATAATCCAGGGACCAGGACGCAGATCACATTCTGATGATCCAATTAATGGTGGGATACTTTGCAATCATCTAGCAAGCAAGGCCCCTAACAGATTGTGGGGCTGTAACATCAATTTCTTAAGTGCATTTAAAGGATTACAAATGTTAGTCCTGCCTTGAGATTGAAACACCTATTGAGGTGCTCTGAACCACATTACTGTAATTGGGTACCTTAAATTAATGCCATTTCTTCTGATGGGTGAGTTGAATACATTGGAATTAAGAGTTCTTTCAGCGGTATGTCACTTTCCCATTCTTTCTTCCTTTTTTGTTTCCTTGCAACATAAATCCAAATTGAAATTTTTTTTTTTTTTTTTTTTTTGCGGTATGCGGGCCTCTCACTGCTGTGGCCTCTCCTGTTGCAGAGCACAGGCTCCGGACGCGCAGGCTCAGCGGCCATGTCTCACGGGCCCAGCTGCTCCGCGGCATGTGGGATCCTCCCGGACCGGGGCACGAACCCGTGTCCCCTGCATCGGCAGGCGGACTCTCAACCACTGCGCCACCAGGGAAGCCCGAAATAACTCTTTTTTAATCCAAGTAGATTTAATTACAGCCCTCAGGAATCCAAGCATTGTCCTAATTTTACCTCACACACTGTTTGGGTGCTTTCTCCTTTGGCTTGTTATCTTAATATGCAGTGCTTAGGAGATGAAAATACAATTATTTTCTTAATAAAACTAAGGGAATGAGGGGAGAGGAAAAAGGAGAGGAAGAGTCCTTCTGCTTCTCCTTCCTTCCAGCCAGATGAGCCTCTTTAAGAACACAGAGGATAGCACTTGAAATTGACCACAAGCCTGGGGAATTCAGAACCAGATCCTCCCTAAATCATTCATTCTTTCTCAGGTCGGTTTAAGTGAAAGTTCTGATACGGGGAGAACTGGATAACTGGGCACTGTCTGAATATTTTAAATTCTAAAATAAATATGGGTACCTTCTTTCCCATCTTTATCTCTACTAAGTCCCTCAACTTAGGGGAAATTGCATGGCATCACGCCATGGCTCCAAACCACCCCAAACTTGCTTATGATAAAGTGAATAAAATCCATACTTCTCACCTTAGTTTAAAAGGCTGACACACTCTACCCTGCTCAATTTGATGCCATATTCGACCTCTCTCCAACCTATGCACGGAGCTCTGGCCTCATGGGCCTTCTCCCCGTCATCCAAACACACCAAGCTCCTCTCCCCCTCCATTAAAGCCTGCTCGCTGCTTGGAAACTACTCTGAAACATTGCCCTAACTTTCTCCAGGTTTCTACTCACATACAAACTTACAGGTTTGTACTGTATTACTACTGTATTACTATGTATTGTATTACTCTGGCTTTGTCATAAAATAACACTCAGGCATTCCATCCCACTCAAGTCATATGCTCTCTCTCTCTTCATAGCACAGTGTGTGTGTGTGTGTGTGTGTGTGTGTGTGCGCGCACAAACAGTAATATATGCACCACGCATGTATGCATGAACACACATGTACACACACACAAACAAATGACAACTCCAAACAAGCAGGGACTTCGTTTCATTCACTACTATAGCCCAAGTGACCAGACAGTACCTGGCACAATTAAATATTTGTTTAGTTGAATGAAACTGAATTTTTGCATGGTTGATTCTGTCTGCTTCCTTATTCCCAGCTCAGATCAAACGTTTTCACCACAGAAGACCCCCCAGATGACTCTTAAATAACATAGGACTTTCCTAGCCCATCCTCAGAGGCACTAGCTTATTATCTTGTTTTATCATCTTCCTATCACTTATCAATATCTGAAATAGTATATGCATACATACATGTATGTATGTACATGTTTACTGTCTATTTCCCTATCCTATTACTCAAGGATAATAGGGCAGAACAATGTTTTTCTGTCTTGTTCACCTTGGTGTCTTCAGTGCTAAGAATAGCATTTGGCACGTAGAAGCAGTACCACAAATATTTGCTAAATGTGAATGAATTTAATTCAACCAAAGATAGTCACATATGCAAGAGCCTTTATCAGAATAGGGTCACAGGTGATGCACATTTTCTGCACCTAACTTTACTAGCAATACAATAAAGAATCTAATATAAGGATAACATTCATACAGTGTAATTTATCATCCCCTATAGAAAGACCAAGTTGGTCACGGTAGTTATCATCAGCTTTGGTGGGGAGACAAAGAAAGATTGGAGAAAAAAAAAAAAAGTTGGACTCAGCAAAGCTGATTCTGGGCAAAATTGGGAAATAGGTGATGCCTGTCAGAGTTTCTTCCAATCTTCTGTTCTGTGGTGCTTCCCTGCTTCTAAACTGTACTGTTCCCCTTACTCTACCCCAAATCACCCAGTGGCCTCCTCTCAGTATCTAACTCAAGTTTTCCCCTTCCCCTAAAACACTCCACTTCTGGAACTTTCTGACTCATCCTTGTGCTTCTCCTAAAATATCCAAGTTCAGGTATCACATTCTCCCAAGTCTCTACTCTTAGACTTAAGCTAATCTGATAAATTTCTGGATCTAAAAAGCAACAGCAGGCACTAGTAGTGAACATGACCCCATTCTCCTGGGAAAGTGATGTGCCTTCCACCCGGGGTGTCTCTGCTTCTCCCTCCCTCTGGGAGGAAATCGGGATGGAAATCGGGTTTCCACTGTTCCGAGAAGGAAACAAACTACAGCAGGATTCCCAGTGCCTCTTCTTTTCTTTTCTTTCCTTCCTTTCTCTTCCTTCCTTTCCCTCCCTCCCTCCGTCCCTCCTTCCCTCCCTTCCTTCCTTCCTTTCACCATAATAACTTAGACTTTTTTTATTCCTGACAGTAAAAGAAACTTTATTTCAAAAATACAGCAGAAAATTGAGATCATACACAAAGAAAAAAATTTTAATTACCCATAACGTTACCATCCCTAAATAACTAATTGGTGGTTTGTTTGCATTTAGTCTATTCTCTTTGGACATCTTTACATAGTTAATATCTCATTTTAGGTACAGTTTACAAGCCTACTTTTACCCACTTACTGTACCACAAAAATATTTCCATGTCTTCAGATTCTAAGAAACATTTGGGCACAACAGAATATTTAGAACAGACTATCTCGTTAGAGGGATGTATTGCCATTTAGTTAACAATGCTCTATAACAAAATATACTTCTACTTATAAACAAGGAAACAATAAACATACGTCTTTGTCTTGAGGGGTAAGCAAACTTTTCCTGTAAAGGGGCAGATAGTCAATATTTTAGGTTTTTCAAGATATATTGTCACTATTCAATTCCACCCCAGTTATAGGCAATATGCAGATAAATGGCTGTGACTCTATTCCAATAAAACTTTATTTACAAAAATAGGCATTGGACAGGATTTGGTCCCAGGACGGTGGTTTCCCATCCCAACCCGTGATCTAGAGCTCTGATGCTTTCTCAGGAGTTCTCAGGAATAACTGAGTCAAAAAAGGGTGTGAACATCTATCACAGATTTTTTACACCCACTGGTGATCTCCAATATGGTTTCTTGCTTGATTTTTCACAATAGCAAAATTGTTTATTTAGTAATTTAAGGGAGTCCTCACCCAATTAACAATCCTCAAAAAGAAGAGAAACTGAGTCTCAGATAAGGCTGAGCTTGGGTCTTCAGTTTCATTTGACAATCCCTTTATGCAACTGTCTTCAAAGATAGACCTTTTATGGGAATGTAAGTTGGTGGGGAATGTAAGCCACTACGCAAAACAGTATGGAGGTTCCTCAGAAAACCAAAAATAGAGTCACCATATAATCCAGCAATACCACTCCTGGGCATATATCCAGACAAAGCTCTAATTCAGAAAGATACATGCATCCCTATGTTCATAGCAGCACTATCTACAATAGCTAAGACATAGAAACAACCTGTATGTCTATTGACAGAGGAATGGATGAAGAAGATATGGTATATATATACAATGCAATACTATTCACCATAAATAAGAATGAAATAGTGCCATTTGCAGCTACATGGATGGACCTGGAGATTATGATACTAAACAAAGTAAGTCAGAAAGAGAAAGACAAATACCATATAATATCACTTATATGTGGGATCTAAATTATGACACAAATGAACTTATCTATGAAACAGAAACAGACTCACAGACATAGAGAACAGACTTGTGGTTGCAAAGGGGGGAGGTGGGGTGGGGGAGGGGTGGATTGGGAGTTTGGGGCTAGTAGATGCAAACTATTATATATGGAATGGATAAACAACAAGGTCCTGCTGTACAGCACAGGGAACTATATTCAACACCCAGGGATAAGCCATAATGGAAAAGAATATAAAAAAAGAATGTATATATGTGTACAACTCTGTCACTTTGCTGTACAGCAGAGATTAACAAAACATTGTAAATCAACTATGCTTCAATAAAAAAATAAAATTAAAAAATACAGATCTTGGGGAGGTCTTCAAGATAGTGGAGGAGTAAGACGTGGAGATCACCTTCCACCCCACAAATACAACAGAAATACATCTACATGTGGAACAACTCCTACAGAACACCTACTGAACGCTGGCAGAAGACCTCAGACCTCCCAAAAGGCAAGAAACCCCCCACGTACCTGGGTAGGGCAAAAGAAAAAAGAAAAAACAGAGACAAAAGAATAGGGATGGGACCTGCACCAGTGGGAGGGAGCAGTGAAGGAGGAAAGGTTTCAGCACACTAGGAAGCCCCTTCACGGGCGGAGACTGTGGATGGCGGAGCGGGGAAGCTTCGGAGTCATGGAGGGCAGCGCAGCAACAGGGGTGCGGAGGGCAAAGCAGAGAGATTCCCGCACAGAGGATCGGTGCCAACCAGGACTCACCAGCCTGAGAGGCTTGTCTGCTCACCCGCCGGGGCAGGTGAGGCTGGGAGCTGAGGCTCGGGCTTTGGTCAGAGCACAGGGAGAGGACTGGGGTTGGCGGCATGAACACAGCCTTAAAAGGGCTAGTGCGCCACGGCTAGCTGGGAGGGAGTCCGGGAAAAGGTCTGGAGCTGCCAAAGAGGCAGGAGACTTTTTCTTGCCTCTTTATTTCCTGGTGGACGAGGAGAAGGGATTAAGAGCGCTGCTTAAAGGAGCTCCAGAGACGGGCCCGAGCCGCGGCTAAAAGCGCGGACCCCAGAGACGGGCATGAGACGCTAAGGCTGCTGCTGCCGCCACCAAGAAGCCTGTGTACAAGCACAGGTCACTCTCCACACCTCCCCTCCCGGGAGCCTGTGCAGGCTGCCACTGCCAGGGTCCTGTGATCCAGGGACAACTTCCCTGGGAGAACGCACGGCACGCCTCAGGCTGGTGCAACGTCATGCTGGCCTCTGCCGCCGCAGGCCCGCCCTGCACTCCGTGCCCCTCCCTCCCCCCTGGCCTGAGTCAGCCAGAGCCCCCAAATGAGCTGCTCCTTTAACCCCGTCCTGTCTGAGCAAAGAACAGACGCCCTCCAGTGACCTACACGCAGAGGCCGGGCCAAATCCAAAGCTGAACCCTGGGAGCTGTGCGAACAAAGAAGAGAAAGGGAAATCCCTCCCAGCAGCCTCAGGAGCAGTGGATTAAATCTCCACAATTGACCTGATGTACCTGCATCTGTGGGATACCTGAATAGACAACGAATCATCCCAAAACTGAGGCGGTGGACTTTGGGGGCAACTATAGACTTGGAGTTTGCTTTCTGCATCTAATTTGTTTCTGGTTTTATGTTTTTCTTAGTTTAGTATTTAGAGCTTATTATCAATGGTATATTTATTGATCTGGTTGCTCTGTTCTTTTTTATATATATTTTTTTCCTTTTTCTGAGTGTGTATGTGTATGCTTCTTTGTGTGATTCTGCCTGTATAGTTTTGCTTTTGCCGTTTGTACTAGGGTTCTGACTGTCCTTTATATATATATATATATATATATATACATATATATATATACACACACACACACACACACACATATATATATATATATATATATATATATATATATATATATATAGCTTTCAGCGGTTGTTATCATTGGTGGATTTAGTTTTTGGTTTGGTTGCTCTCTTCTTTCTTTCTCTTTTTTCTATTACGTTTTTATTTTTAATATTTTTTCTATTTTAATAACATTATTTATTTATTTTCTCCTTCTTTCTTTTTTTTCTTCCCTCCTTTTTCTTCCCCTTTTTATTTTCTTCCCTCCTTTTTCTTCCCTGTGGCTGACAGGGTCTTGGTGCTCCGGCTGGGTGTCAGGCCTGAGCCTCTGAGGTGGGAGAGCTGAGGTCATGATATTGCTCTACCAAGGACCTCCCGGCTCCACGTAATATCAAACGGCAAAAGCTCTTCCAGAGATCTCCATCTCAACACTAACACCCAGCTCCACTCAACGACCAGCAAGCTACAGTGCTGGACACCCTAGGCCAAACAGCTAGCAAGACAGGAACACAACCCCACCCATTAGCAAAGAGGCTGACTAAAATCATAATAAGTTCACAGACACCCCAAAACACACCACCAGACGTGGTCCTGCCACCTGGAAGGACAAGATCCAGCCTCATCCACCAGAACACAGGCACCAGTCCCCTCCACCAGGAAGCCTACACAACCCACTGAACCAGCCTAAAACACTGGGGACAGACACCAAAAACAATGGCAACTATGACCTGCAGCCTGTGAAAAGGAGACCCCAAACACAGTAAGATAAGCAAAATAAGAAGACAGAGAAATACACAGCAGATGAAAGAGAAAGGTAAAAACTCACAAGAACAAACAAATGAAGAGGAAATATGCAGTCTACTTGAAAGAGCATTCAGAGAAATGATACTAAAGATGATCCAAAAACTTGGACATACAATGGAGAAAATACAAGAAATGTTTAACATGGACCTAGAAGAACTAAAGAGCAAACAAACAATGATGAACAACACAATAAATGAAATTAAAAATTCTCTAGAAGGAATCATTAGCAGAATAACTGAGGCAGAAGAACGGATAAGTGACCTGGAAGATAAAATAGTGGAAATAACTACCACAGAGCAGAATAAAGAAAACAGGATGAAAAGAATTGAGGACAGTCTCAGAGACCTCTGGGACAATATTAAATGCACCAACATTCAAACTTTAGGGGTCCAGAAGAAGAAGAGAAAAAAAAAGGGACTGAGAAAATATTTGAAGAGATTATAGTTGAAAACTTCCCTAATATGGGAAAGGAAATAGTCAATTAAGCCCAGGAAGCACAGAGAGTTCCATATAGGTTAAACCCAAGGAGGAACACACCAAGACACATGTTAATCAAACTATCAAAAATTAAAATACAAAGAAAAAATATTAAAAGCAGGAAGGGAAAAGCAACAATTAACATACAAGGTAATCCCCATAAGGTTAACAGATCATCTTTCAGCAGAAAATCTGCAAGCCAGAAGGGAGTGACAGGACATATTGAAAGTGATGAAAGGGAAAAACCTACAACCAAGTTTACTCTACCCAGCAAGGATCTCATTCAGATTTGATGGAGAAAATAAAACCTTTACAGACAAGCAAAAGCTAAGAGAATTCAGCACCACCAAACCACCTCCACAACAAATGCTAAAGGGACTTCTCTAAGCAGGAAACAAAAGAGAAGGAAAAGACTTATAATAACAAACCCAAAGCAATTAAGAAAATGGTAATAGGAACATACATATCGATAATTACCTTAAATGTAAATGGATTAAATGCTCCAACCAAAAGACATAGACTGGCTGAACAGATACAAATACAAGACCCATATATATGCTGCCTACAAGACACCTACTTCAGACCTAGGGACACATACAGACTGAAAGTGAGGGGATGGAAAAAGATATTTCATGCCTATGGAAATCAAAAGAAAGCTAGAGTAGCGATTCTCATATCAGACAAAGTAGGTTTTAAAATAAAGACTATTACAAGAGACAAAGAAGGACACTACATAATGATCAAGGGATCAATCCAAGAAGAAGTTATAGCTATTACAAATATATATGCACTCAACACAGGAACACCTCAATACATAAGGCAAATGCTAACAGTCATAAAAGGGGAAATTGACAGTAACACAATCATAGTAGCGGACTTTAACATCCCACTTTTACCAAGGGACAGATCATCCAAAATAAAAATAAATAAGGCAACACCAGCTTTAAATGATACATTAAACAAGAGATCGACTTAATTGATATTTATAGGACATTCTATCCAAAAATAGCAGATTACACTTTCTTCTGAAGTGCTCACAGAACACTCTCCAGGATAGATCATATCTTGGGTCACAAATCAAGCCTTGGTAAATTTAAGAAAATTGAAATTGTATCAAGTATCTTTTCTGACCATAACACTATGAGACTAGATATCAATTACAGGGAAAAAAATCTGTAAGAAATACAAATACATGGAGGCTAAACAATACACTACTAAATAACCAAGAGATCACTGAAGAAATCAAAGAGGAAATCAAAAATACCTAGAAAGAAATGACAATGAAAACACAACAACCCAAAGACTATGGGATGCTGCAAAAGCAGTTCTAAGAGGGAAGTTTATAGCAATACAATCCTACCTCTAGAAAAAAGAAACATCTTAAATAAACAACCTAACCTTACACGTAAAGCAATTAGAGAAAGAAGAACAAAAACCCCCTAAAATTAGCAGATGGAAAGAAATCATAAAGATCAGATCAGAAATAAATGAAAAAGAAATGAAGGAAACAATAGCAAAGACCAATAAAACCAAAAGCTGGTTCTTTGAGAAGATAAACAAAATTGATAAGCCATTAGCCAGACTCATTAAGAAAAAAAAAGGGAGAAGATTCAAATCAACAGAATTAGAAATGAAAAAGAAGTAACAACTGACACTGCAGAAATACAAAGGATCATGAGAGATTACTATAAGCAACTATATGCCAATAAAATGGAAAATCTGGAAGAAATGGACAAATTCTTAGAAAAGCACAACCTTCCGAGACTGAACCAGGAAGAAATAGAAAATATGAACAGACCAATCACAAGCACTGAAATTGAAACTGTGATTAAAAATCTTCCAACAAAAAAAAGCCCAGGACCAGATGGCTTCACAAGCGAATTCTATCAAACATTTACAGAAGAGCTAACACCTATCCTTCTCAAACTCCTTCAAAATATAGCAGAGGGAGGAACACTCCCAAACTCATTCAATGAGGCTACCATCACCCTGATACCAAAACCAGACAAAGATGTCACAAAGAGAGAAAACTACAGGCCAATATCACGGATGAACATGTTGAGGACAAAAATCCTCAACAAAATACTAGCAAACAGAATCCAAAAGCACATTAAAAGGATCATACACCATGATCAAGTGGGGTTTATCCCAGGGATGCAAGGATTCTTCAATATACACAAATCAATCAATGTGATAAACCATATTAACATACTGAAGGAGAAAACCACATGATCATCTCAATAGATGCAGAAAAAGCTTTCGATAAAATTCAACACCCATTTATGATAAAAACCCTCCAGAAAGTAGGCGTAGAGGGAACCTACCTCAACATAATAAAGGCCATATATGACAAACCCACAGGCAACATCGTTCTCAATGGTGAAAAACAGAAGCCATTTCCACTAAGATCAGGAAGAAGACAAGGTTGTCCACTCTCACCACTATTATTCAACATAGTTTTGGAAGTTTTAGCCACAGCAATCAGAGAAGAAAAAGAAATAAAAGGAATCCAAATCAGAAAAGAAGTAAAACTGTCACTGTTTGCAGATGACATGGTACTATACATAGAGAATCCTAAAGATGCTACCAGAAAACTACTAGAGCTAATGAATGAATTTGGTAAAGTAGCAGGATACAAAATTAATGCACAGAAATCTCTTGCATTCCTATACACTAATGATGAAAAACCTGTAAGAGAAATTAAGGAAACACTCCTATTTACCACCATAACAAAAAGAAAAAACTACTCAGGAATAAACCTACGTAAGGAGACAAAAGACCTGTATGCAGAAAACTATAAGACACTGATGAAAGAAACTAAAGATGATACAAATAGATGGTGAGATATACCATGTTCTTGCATTGGAAGAAACAACTTTGTGAAAATGACTATACTACCCAAAGCAATCTACAGATTCAATGCAATCCCTATCAAAATACCAATGGCCTTTTTCACAGAACTAGAACAAAAATTTTCACAATTTTTATGGAAACACAAAAGACCCCGAATAGCCAAAGCAATCTTGAAAACGAAAAATGGAGCTGGAAGAATCAGGCTCCCTGAGTTCAGAATATACTACAAAGCTACAGTAATCAAGACAGTATGGTACTGGCACAAAAACAGAAATATAGATCAATGGAACAGGATAGAAAGCCCAGAGATAAACCCATGCATATATGGTCACCTTATCTTTGATAAAGGAGGCCAGAATATACAATGGAGAAAAGACAGCCTCTTTAATTAAGTGGTGCTGGGAAAACTGGACAGCTACATGTAAAAGAATGAAATTAGAACACTCCCTAACACCATACACAAAAATAAACTCAAAATGGATTAAAGACTTAAACGTAAGGCCAGACACTATAAAACTGTTAGAGGGAAACCTAGGTAGAACATGCTATGACATAAATCACAGCAAGATCCTTTTTGACCCACCTCCTAGAGAAATGGAAATAAAAACAAAAATAAACAGATGGGACCTAATGAAACTTAAAAGCTTTTGCACAGGAAAAGAAACCATAAACAAGATGAAGAGAACCCTCAGAATGGAAGAAAATATTTGCAAACAAAGCAACTGACAAAGGATTAATCTCCAAAATATACAAGCAGCTCATGCAGCTCAATATCAAAAAAACAAACAACCCAATCCAAAAATGGGCAGAAGACCTAAATAGACATTTCTCCAAAGAAGATATACAGATTGCCAACAACACATGAAAGGATGCTCAACATCACTAATCATTAGAGAAATTCAAATCAAAACTACAATGAGGTATCATCTCACACCAGTCATAATGGCCATCATCAAAAAATCTAGAAACAGGGCTTCCCTGGTGGCGCAGTGGTTGAGAGTCCGCCTGCTGATGCAGGAGACACGGGTTCGTGCCCCGGTCCGGGAAGATCCCAAATGCTGCGGAGCGGCTGGGCCCATGAGCCATGGCCGCTGAGCCTGCACATCCGGAGCCTGTGCTCCACAACGGGAGAGGCCACAACAGTGAGAAGCCCGCGTACCTCAAAAAAAAAAAAAAAAAAATCTAGAAACAATAAATGCTGGAGAGGGTGTGGAGAAAAGGGAACCCTCTTGAACTGGTGGTGGGAATGTTAATTGATACAGCCACTATGGAGAACAATATGAAGGTTCCTCAAAAAACTAAAAGCAGAACTACCATATGACCCAGCAATCCCACTACTGGGCATATACCCTGAGAAAACCATAATTCAAAAATAGTCATGTACCACAATGCTCATTGCAGCTCTATTTACAATTGCCAGGACATGGAAGCAACCTAAGTGTCCATCGACAGATGAATGGATAAAGAAGATGTGGCACATATGTACAATGGAATATTACTCAGTCATAAAGATAAATGAAATTGAGTTAATTGTAGTGAAGTGGATGGACCTAGAGTCTGTCTTACAGAGTGAAGTAAGTCAGAAAGAGAAAATCAAATATCATATGCTAACACATATATATGGAATCTAAAAAAAATAAAATAAAATAAATGGTTCTGAAGAACCTAGGGGCAGGACAGGAATAAAGACACAGATGTAGAGAATGGACTTGAGAACACGGGGAGGGGGAATGGTAAGCTGGGACGAAGTGAGAGAGTAGCATGGACATATATCCACTACTAAATATAAAACACATGGCTAGTGGGAAGCAGCCGCATAGCACAGGTAGATCAGCTCGGTCCTTTGTGACCACCTAGAGGGGTGGGATTGGGAGGGTGGGAGGGAGACGCAAGAGGGAGGGGATATGGGGATACATGTATATGTGTAGCTGATTCACTTTGTTATAAAGCAGAAACTAACACACCATTGTAAAGCAATTATACTCCAATAAAGATGCTAAAATAAAATACAAATCTTTTATAACAGATTCAGTTGCAAAACCCAAGTTTCTGGGGGCCTGCAACAGTGCAGTCACCAAACCAAGGAAAGACACAGTTGCTCTAATTATTCCATATTCCTTCCAGGTAAGTATTTCAATGGCCATCAACAGCAGGACTGACCACTCCTTTTTTATTTTTAAATAAGCAACACAAGAGGGCTGGTAATCACCTATTATGACCACTGCTTAGGCCACAAGGCTGAGTTGAAAATGCACTTACAGAACATCAAGGCCTTCTGTGTGCAACGCCTGCTACCAGAATGCGATATTATTAAAGTTTGAAAATGTATGAGGGTATAAATGTCTTCTGTCTCAAGTTTTCAAGGAATGCTTATATTTTCACTATAAATCTGTCACATGGCATTATGTTCCAATTTTAGTTTTACTTAATAAGCTGTATGGGGGTGGAGAGTCTCTTTGCTATTTGTCTTCATTCTCTGCAGAGATGGAATCTCAAGAAATGCCTCAAAGGAGTTCAAAAGGCACCATGATTTAACTGGAGTGGAAAGGAAAGGGATAACTTTTAATCCCTAAGATAAATTTCTTCAGGGAACTAAGAGCAGTTTTTGTGTTTTGGGTTTTTTGTTTTTGCATTTTGTTGTCTTTTCTTCCTAACTGTACAAATGCATCCCTTTCCCCACAGGCCATCAGGGATGATGGGTCCGCAATGAATCTCATGAGTCATTTCTGTCCAAGCTGCTTTGTCAGCAGAGCAGTTTTCATTATTCTTCAGCACAGGGTCTTCCTAAGTTGGGCATGTCCAGGTCTGCGATTCTACTATGGGACGAAGTCGTACAAAGCCTCTTCATCTGTGGCCTTTTATCAAAACTGTTGAGCTGAAGGGTCCACATACAGACACTGGGCATCTGGTTGGCAGGAGACACACTTTGCCCACTAAAGCTCCAAAACACAATTATCTGTTTGGGGAGTGAAAGGGTGACAACTCCCTGCTTGCCTCCTTCTGCAGCTATTATATTTTTGTAAATATCATCAATAAATGCTCTTTCAAAGTGTTGCAGTAGGACAGCGTTTTTCGACCTCAGCACCACTGAGCTTTGGGGCCAGATCGTTCTGTGCTGTGGGGGCCTGCCCTGTGCATTGCTGGGTGTTCAGCAGCATCTCTGAACTCTACCCAATAGGTGTCGGTAGCAGCTGCTCAGTTGCCACAACCAAAAATGGCTGCAGACATGGCCACGTGTCCTCTGGGAGGTAAAATCACCCTGGTGGAGAACCACTGGATTAGAGGGACCTAGCGTCCAGAAAAACCCCGCACTCGGTCATTCCCTCTGCCAAATATGGTTCTGGGATGGCAAAGGCAGAAAACCATGGAGCCCTAAAAAGTCTCTGAGTCCAAGTGGACTGAGCCATCCGTGACCATTTGAACTGTCTCTCTACCAGCAGGCTGAGGTAGCTGGTTTGCTGTGTTCAGTAGTCCTTACAAAGCTATATAGGAGCTTCTTCGTTGTTTTTTTGTTTTGTTTTGTTTTTTTGACTCATTAGATCACCCTGCTCAAAATGATATACACACAGATAATTAAACTTAACCCCTAAGGACTAGTTAACTGTTTAGCAGTGTATACATTTCATAAAACCATTTCCATACCTCTAGTTTTAAATTCATTAAAAAAATTAATGGCTACCCAGTGCTCTCCATTGCGCAGCAGGTTGCTATGGGACGCTTGCTAAATTACCCCTTTCTATCACTCCTCCAGCGATCTCAGAGACAGTTAAACTTTGCTGTGCTGGAAATGCTGCCTACCAATTTACAGCAAAGCTCAGATTTACCATATTTAGTGTGAATCATTGACTGAACTTCAGAAAATATGTGTCTCTGTTTGGTGTACTTCTGGAACATTCCATCAGCTTTAAAGCACAGCGCATGCACTTTTGTCACTCTTGGAAAAATGAGGGAGAAGCATTTAATAGGCAATATTAGTGTTGAATATGCATTAGAAATATATTTTTTACTCATATATCTTTCATCTTAAAGTCCCCTAAATGCGCTTAAATGTCTTGTATTTTTTTTCCTCTTGGCATGTTTACATGAGGAGAAAAATGCCTTTCTGCTATGACTACCTACGACCCATTCATTATCTCTTTATTTCTGAATACCAGTATAACAAGACAAATTAGACAGTAAATCTCTTTTCTATAAACTTATTGTGACCTTTATATGCATGTTAGGATTTTTGCTAACTTCAAAAATATTTTCTATTAAATATAATCTTCATACTCTGCTTCAATCATATTTCACCATAGTTACAGCGTTCACCTCAGGTTTGAAAGGAGTCAGGGTGAACTAATTCATTGTTTACACTCAGAATCCTAGGTGGCCCAATCCCATAAAGGTAGTACAAAGCACTGTATCTTTCCTTCTTAGTACTTATCTTAATCTTAATAACTAGTCAGACAAGTGACTCCAGAGTCTGGGGCTTATCAGCTGGAATTCGTCACATGAACCCAACAGAAGACAAAAAATGCATTATATAACCATGCTATACAAATTGTTATCTTTTGATATTTAAGGTTATTCGCTCAAAAGCCTATAGGAGATTTTCATTTATTTATTTATTTATCCTTTGCTGAACCCAAATTCCACTTGTTCATATTAAATTGGATAGCACATGAACAGAAATGCTCTTGTTGGGTGTTATCTGTGAACAGTGTTTACTCCCAAGAGATCAAAAGGATTCTTCCTGCTTCATTTCAGAATTGGCTATCAGGAACAATCTGCTTGAAAACCTAGCTTTGATACCGATTATTTGGGAAACAGATTAAAAAGAAAATTAAAAGGCCCATGTTCCTTAAACATTCAGAAATGTCAACTGCTTTAGTTGAACTTTCAGTGTCTTCCCCATTAGAAGGCTCTCTGGATTCCTTTAATATAGGCTTACACAAACAAGGGCAATATTAAGCCAGCCACACTACAGTTTTCCCAGATCATGTCCTGAGTTAAAAATAGGATGTGACTCTTAACTGTACACATTGAAGGTATCTTCTTCAACAGCAGCAAGAAGCTTATTTAGTTTCTTTTGGGGCAGATGATTTATGATGAATCTTTCTGATTATACCTTCAAAACTTTCATTCTAAATAAATGGGGTCTCTGAGAGGTGTAATGAATTTTATTTTGCCTCTTTCCAGGAGACGTACTTATCAGTTTTACAGAGCATTTTATTATGTCTATAATGAGCTAAATATATTTACTCAGATTTCAAACAGAAATATATACACAGTTTAAAAATGTAAATGGCCAAATAATCAGCATCTTTCAAATGAATTATTTTCTTTAAAATCACTCTTTTTGCCTTTTTTCCAACTAAAATGAATTGTGAAGACACCTATTAAATGGCAGCTGGGTTTTAGCTTTTTACCTATGTTGTCAACCCCAATATACTTTCCAATAAATGCTACCTTATTACCTTTCCTCTTTTTTCCAGAGAAAACATTAACTCATTAGTTATTTTAAGAATTCTTAATGTTAAGACCATATTACTTTTGGTGGGATTGGGATCAAGTTCATTAACATTTGCATCCTTAAAAGAGATGCAGTTGCTACTCAATTCACCATAGGTAGTTTCAAAACAAAGACCTCATCTAGAAATTGCATTATGTCTGGAAATAGGCTGACAATGAGATCTGGTGACCGGACATATGCATGTGAATCTTTGGTTTGGTAATTATGTAATTTACTAGGTTTCTATCTCCTTTCTATCAATAATCAAAGGCGCATTTTTAAGACATTTCAATACATGCAAAATGAAAGGTAGCAGAGTTTAATATGAAAAGAGTATATTATATATCATTTTCTCTAGGGATTAAACTCTTCCTATAATATGTAATAAACAGCCTGCTGTTTTCCAAAATGGGAATGAGAAAGATTGATGGTATTGATTATAGGTTTTCTACTTCTCACTGATTCTATTGATGAAGGAAGAAAGGGTCAGAATCTAAAAAAGAGTGGATATATGTATACGTACAATATAATTGATTCACTTCGCTGTACACCTGAAACTAACACAACATTGTAAATCTACTCCAATAAAAATTTTAAAAATAAATAAATAAAAATACAGTAAAATAGATAACCAACAAGGACCTACTATATAGCACAGGGAACTCTGCTCAATATTCTGTAATAACCTAAATGGGAAAAGAATTTGAAAAAGAACAGATACATGTAAATGTATAACTGGATCACTTTGCTGTACACCTGAAACTAACACCACATTGTTAATCAACTATGCTCCAATATAAAATAAATTAAAAAAAAAAGTGATATGAGTGAGCACTATTTGTA
Source organism: Stenella coeruleoalba (assembly GCF_951394435.1). Taxonomy (NCBI): domain Eukaryota; kingdom Metazoa; phylum Chordata; class Mammalia; order Artiodactyla; family Delphinidae; genus Stenella; species Stenella coeruleoalba. The sequence goes on from NC_137169.1 coordinate 138,949,249, forward strand.
CATTTAAAAAAAGATTTTAAAAAGGGTCAAAAAGGTCTATGGAAATATCACTTTGTAAATATCTTACTGTTTAGATATCAGTGCATTTTATCAAGACTAAAACCTGAAATGTCGATGGAAGTTTTATCTTGTCTTGAAAAGCGGCCTTCTAGAAATTTGTATATGAACATAAAAAAGGTAGTGGAGTGGTAACGTGCCTGTGGTTAGGTGTGTAGTTTACTGAACTAATATGATGTGTGTAAAATTCTCTCCACCAATGTGATAATTTGCTTTTTACCTAATGCATTTTATACTTGATCAAATATTGTGATATAATCTTACTTTTCTAGACTCTTGGAAGTCCTGGGAGGACAAGCAAGAAAGGTTAAGACCCACACCTAACAAGAAAGATAACTTCTTTGTAAAGAATGAATAAATGCACTTTCCAGAGAGCCCACTCATTGCCAAAAGCTGCCCGCTCTGAGTCAGTGTGACCCCTTAAGCCAACAAGATACATTTCCTGCTCTTCAGATTTGGCATCAAAATGAGTTCTGAAATACAGCAATTTATCAGAGGACTACTGCTGTCTGCCAAATTGCACAAGTACGCATCTCCCACTGCCCATACGAAGGGTCCTTTTATCTTTTCCTGAATATAATAGAAACGAATAAGACAAATATTAGGAAGCCAGCATTTAAAGAGGGGAAAAAGTTGGGCCACACTGATTTTAACTTTGCATAATAAAGAAGTATTAAGAATCACTAAATGGCTCAGCTAAAGCCTTGACAAAAGGACCTCAGAATGGTCAGTAAGAAAGAGAAGTAATCAAGAAAGAACTAGATGAACGTATTACTGCTGAGAAGTTTACCAGATAAATCAATAAAGATTCAAAGCAAAGAGAAAATAGTAAGTGTCTCAAAAGGGGTGCTTTATACTTGGTCTACTTGAGACTTAAGCAACGTCCCTTTTAAATAGTTTTTAGTCTGAGTCCTTCACCCTGGAAATTCACTGGTCACCAGCTTTAAAGAGGTTGGTGGTAAACGCTGGCTTCTTCATAGACACTACGGATATATGCTGGCTTCTTGGCACTCTTTCTTACAGGATGTTAATAAAGAACCAATATTAGCTGATCAAGATAACGAGCACAACAATGGTAAGCACGACACTGTAGAGGAAATTCCTTGGAGTAGAAACCATGGTAAGCAGATTAGCAATCAAAGACCAAAATAAGATCAGAGTTCTGATAGAATTGTGAAAATAGCTCATTTATCTCCTAAGCATTTTACTGCTTATTACGCATATTTTGGCAATTTAACACATCTTGTGGTTTATTTCTACAATGAGATGGTTAACTCCCGGAAGTCAAGAAAATATTTTTTGCTACCTTATTTAATATCATTCAAAATTGAACACAGGTGCACTTATATGTTATAATTACACTGAATTTGGGTTTATGGGATTCTCGAAAAAAATCACAGAGTTGTCGAGAAGAAAAATTTAGTTGAATAATCTGATGTTTTTCAAATTAAGAAACTGAGGCCGTAAATGGCTGAGAATCAAATTCAGGGTCAGGAAGTTTAGCTCCAAAGGTGGAACTCATTCGCCTTTGTCTTCTGATTTCCCATCAGAATTCTTTCCAGATCAAGATTTATTTTGTCCATTTTATGGGAACACGGTTAAGTTCTTCTAACAATGGCCCTACTCGCTATTTTAGGAGATGGCATTGCACTAGACACAACCCACCCATTCAACGTATTTTCTCTAAGTGGAATTTTATTTTATTTTTTAATTTTAAAAAATTTATTTATTTTTGGCTGCGTTGTGTGTTCACTGCTGCACGCTGGGCTTTCTCTAGCTGCGGTGAGCGGGGGCTACCCTTCATTGCGATGTGCAGGCTCTCATTGCGGTGGCTTCTCTTATTGTGGAGCACAGGCTCTAGGCGCGTGGGCTCAGAAGTTGTGGCTCAAGGGCTCTAGAGCGCAGGCTCAGTAGTTGTGGCGTGCGGGCTTAGTTGCTCCATGGCATGTGGGATCTTCCTGGACCAGGGCTCGAACCTGTGTCCCCTGAATTGGCAGGCAGACTCCTAACCACTGCGCCACCAGGGAAGCCCTCTAAATGGGATTTTATAGGACTGCCTTTAGCTTTGACTATCTAAATCCATACTCCTGCCCTTTACAGCCAGTTTCCAAACTTGGTAGCACTCTACATCTTCACCAAGGACACAACCATACATCAGAAACACTTAACCCTGACAGGTGTCTATTATGCTAAAGTAATGAGTCAAGTTAACGGTGAAAATAGCCCAACTTCTTTTGTGGAGCAGTGTCTACAGACCAACTGTCTGACTGGTTTCAAAGAGAAATGAGAAGTCCTCCAAATCCAGGCTTAATTTCAGAGCGGACTCTACGTCTTTATCAACAGTCCCATCACATGCTGCCAGTGGGCTTCTAAACACCCAGCGCGGATCATGTCACACCCATCCTCAAATGTGTCCAATAGTACGTGTTCCTACGTGATAAATAATAAAGTCCAAACTCTTTATTTTTTTAACATCTGTATTGGAGTATAATTGCTTTACAATGGTGTGTTAGTTTCTGCTGTATAACAAAGTGAATCAGCTATATGTATACTTATATCCCCAAATCCCCTCCCACCCTCCCTATCCCACCCCTCTAGGTGGTCACAAAGCACCGAGCTGGTCTCCCTGTGCTATGTAGCTGCTTCCCACTAGCTATCTGTTTTACATTTGGGAGTGTATATATGTCCATGAAACACTCTCACTTCGTCCCAACTAACCTTTCCCCCTCCCCGTGTCCTCAAGTCCATTTGCTACGTCTGCAACTTTATTCCTGTCCTTCCCCTAGGTTCATCAGAACCATTTTTATTTTTTTAGATTTTTTTTAGAGTTATGTGTTAGCATACGGTATTTGTTTTTCTCTTTCTGACTTAATAAAGTCCGAACTCTTGAACCACATATAAGATCTCTCCTATTTTGTCCTTAGTTTAGTGTTCTATTTAGCAATCCCACTCAGTTTCTACATACACCTTTACTGGAACCCGTCCATTTTTCTCTTTCTCACACCTCACTGTCTTTATCCACGCAGTCCCAGAACTCTAAACCCCCCAACACACATCACCCCCGCCTGCACACGCACTCCTCTCCCCTTCACCTCCTCACCCACACACCCAGTACATTTTACTTCCCTTTCAAAGACCAGCGAAGCTGACTGGTCTTCCCGGGCACCGTTCCCTAGCCCCTGAGTCCCAATGAAACATCTGATCCCATAAATGTCCACAGTGTGTTGCACTGATCTCTAGCTCTAGTTTTCATGTTTTTATTTCCTCTTTCCTACTTTTCAACCACTTCATGATAATTTCTTGGTGAAATCATTCAACGGATGCAGCTGCTTATCTTCATTGGATACATATTTTTTACCATCAATGGTTTTTGGAATTCTGTTCATACCTTCTAGGACATGTATGCTTTCTATTAAATCTGAAACACTGTGATAATCCTTGCTATAGAGGATGAGCCCAGACACAACTCCATCAATCACTTTGTGAAGAAGGTGGGGCTGTGACTCCCCTGGCTACTTCTGCGGCTGCCACAAAAACCTCTGTCTTCCTTATTAGCCTGTAATCTCCTTAAAGATCAGAGGGCTGTCTTCTCCACCTCTGCACATGTTAGAGCATCTAACAAATACCTTAGAGGTACCCAAATGTATACACAAATCCGAGCATACGGGGTACTCAGTAGATGGTGTTGAAATGCAATTCAATCAAATGCCCAGTGTAACAAGAGTACTCACTCTTCCCTCTCCCACGTCTCAGGATAGAACAAAGAAAAAGGGGTGCACACAGTGGAAATCGTAATGTCTACATAAAGCTGGGGGTTGCTACTTATGGCTGCCAACGGATACCAGTGATGGCAATTCACATTGTCCAAGGCACTAGAAATATCTTGTCCTCTGACAATAACTGTGGACCAACAGAGAGGTCCTGGCTGGGGAGTCTGTCAAGTTCTCTCTCAGTCAATGTCAGGCTCCATTCGGGGAGAATTTGTCCTCCATGTATTTTCATCCTGAAGGAAAAAGGTAACCTATTTTTTTTTTTTTTCAAAATCTCCTGGGACCTACGGGCAACTGGTATGATACTTGGATTCAATACTCTGAAACAAAAACAACACTCCTGTTAAAGTTGGCTTAAACAATCACAGGGCTTAGGGACAAAGCGAGGTTCCTGGCAACAGCACCTACGAAGCAACAAACAGTAGCCCCGTCTTCAGCCTAAAGTTGCCTCGGATATTATTAGAGTTGATTTGAACGCTTATTTGGTGCCAGGGACTGGGGTACGTGCTTTTGATGAATTCTCTCATTTAATTCTTAGAAAAATCTCCGTGGATATCATTATTTCTCCATGTGATACATGAGAAAGTTCAAACTCTGAACAATTTAAAAAGACGGTATATAATGACCTAAATGGGAAAAGAATTTGAAACAGAAGAGATATATGTATATGTATAACTGAATCACTTTGCTGTACACCTGAAACTAACACAAAATTGTTAATCAAATATACTCCAATAGAAAATAAAAATTTTTTAAAAAGACGGTATGAAATCAAAAGGGAAGTTAGGTCTTGTGGGCAGCTAAAGTGGAAAATAAAATGCTTTTTTAACTCAGGGTGAAAACCATAATGCAAGGTGGCAACAAGTCTGAATACGGGACCCATGGAAGGAAGGGCTCTCTCTGCTACACAGCTATACTCAGCCACCCCTGCCACTGGCTCATCTGCTCACAAATAAGCCAACACCTGTGAACCAACCAGGTAAGCCCAGGTGCAAAGATGAGTCCACCAATGCACCTGCAGAACGTGCCTCAAAACAGTTGTCAACTTTCAAATCCAGTTAATCAAGAATACCCCCTTCCCAGTCCCTCCTCCCCCACCCCCCCTATCCAGGATGTGCCGGATGTGTGCCTCCCCTGCTCTGCTTTCCACTCTCATTTCTTTCTCTTGTGTTTACGGACTTTCTCTCAATCCAAGTGAAGGCAGCAGTACTGAATAATGATGAGATGCTTCCCTCAACCCTGCCCAGTGATAGCCTGATAGTTTCAGCCAGCTTGGAATTCTTCAGATATTTTCTTTTTATTGTTATCAAAAGAGATGCCCTAATACCTGGGGCATTGTGTGGACACCTAGGATAAGTGTCCTAGGATAAGACACCTAGGATAAAGCCAAGCATTGCAATTTTCTTTTTTTTTTTTTCCTTTCTCCTGTCCCCCCTGGGATTATCATTCAGTTGCTTTGTTTTTCATAAAACACTTTCGGTGAAAAGAAAATATAGAGTTGAGTTGATACACAGTAGGTTGAGTAAAAGGAGAAATGGGTGAATGGTTCTCAAACTGATGTAAAGCGAAATTTTCTGGGAAGCTTGTTCTTTATTTTCCGCTATAGATATGACCAGTTGCTTAATCAGTTTCTCTGTCTCCATCTTCATCCATCTCTCTCTCTCTCTCTCTCTCTCTCTCTCACACACACACACACACACACACACACACACGCATACACACTCTCTCTGTAAACAACACAAGCCATCTGAGAGTGAAGAAATGGATCCTGATCTTGACCTGAAACTGAATTTGAACCAAGTCCATCTCTAACACCAAAAGAGTTTCTGCTACATAGGGTCTGGGTTCAAGCAACCTACAAAATAGCAGTTTATTTAAAAACCAAATTCCGTCCTTATTAAAGTGGTGATATTTGAAGCATACACAAGTAAAACTAGTTTAACCTTTGGAAAGTTATCTCTGGAGGGAAGGGTCAAAATCCCTTTATAAGATTTTTAAGCACTGCAATTATTCTTTATTTTTATTTTTTATTTTTTTGCGGTACGCGGGCCTCTCACTGTTGTGGCCTCTCCCGTTGCGGAGCACAGGCTCCGGACGCGCAGGCTCAGCGGCCATGGCTCACGGGCCCAGCCGCTCCGCGGCATGTGGGATCCTCCCGTACCGGGGCACGAACCCGTGTCCCCTGCGTCGGCAGGCGGACTCTCAATCACTGCGCCACCAGGGAAGCCCTAAGCACTGCAATTATTGATGAGGAGTATATTGCTTCAGTTTTCTCTGATCAGGAAGAGAAAAAAAAAAAAGAGAAAAACCCACAACTGACATCAGCAGCTGTCAGGCTGTTTTCCAACTGCAAAGAGGTAGTTTACAGTGGGCTTGTGCCAGTCTCTTAAGACGAGGTTAAGAAGCCTTTTTAAAATGCCTTAAAAAGCCAACTCATACATTAATCAAGTTGAACCCTCATCCATACTTACTGCAATACATCAATTACTATGTCTTTTTATTTTAAAATAAATTCCAGTTGACAGCAGACACCTTATTAAGGCCCACTAAAATGATACAATAAGTAGAAGGCTATTAATATTGCTCTCTTTTCTCTCCCTGCTATTGTCTGGCTGCACTGGTCTGCAAACAAATTCAGGCTGCATTACAATTAATGCCGGTGGAACTCCTTCTAACGACTTCCAGCTTGCTAATTTTTTACGCTAATAGTAAAAAAAAAAAAAAAAAAAAAAGGCATTGCTACGCAAGAACGACCTCCTTTTATCATGCGAGCATAGCACACCAGAGAGTGTCTGCTATTGTTCACATGAAAGACAATTAAACCCTGGAACATCAAACCTAAAAATGACAATCTGCTATAACCAGCACTGGGCATTGCTCAATGCTTTCCTCTCTTTTCTGAACTGCTAGAAAACAATTCCCTGAAGACCTTTCTTTCCTGTTCTCCCTTAACCACCCTTTGGGGGAAAAAAAAAAGAGTTAAAAAATACCCTTTGCTGATTTATGCATCTCTGCTTAGAATTTATTAACTGTCCAGGGACAATTTCACTACTGCCCTCTTATTGCCTGCAGGTTGAAATTCCGGACACATAAAAAGAAACGCACCAATATCACCCACATAGTATCCCATTAAAAAACAAACACTAAGGGTTCTTCAAAAATGCATGCACTCTGAGAGTCTGGAAGGAGAGAGAAAAATCTAATTCCTCAGCTCTGTGTATCTCGTCATCTCTGGGGATTATGCTAGAATCACATGGGTATTTGGAAAACTCTCTGGTCCAGACGCCAAGTTTCCACAAAGCCAGAGTCGAAACCAACTAACTCCCTTCCGTTTTAGCAACATAAGGACTCCTTCACCAAAATGCATGCCCATTTACTGGAAAAATACCCATGATTTGGGTTTTAGTTATACTATACAGAACATAAATACAACCACTTAAAAGTTCACTAACTTTCCCAAAGCGTTTTTCAAATATTGGTTGACATTTCGTCCACAGTATAAAGAGGACAGGATACAAGTCAAATCTGAAGTGACAGCCTGGGCTCAGTCAGCTGCTAATCTTGAGGTTTTGACCAAATCTTCTAAACTCTCTTAGTCTCAGTTTCTCCCTTTGTAAAATAAGCAGGAAAAGTAGCTCCTTCTCCAAGCATGATTGTAAAGATGCTTACAATGGGAAGCATGGGAAGACGGCTGTGAAAGCTCTCTGAAAATGAAGCCGCTATACATTGCAATGAAAAATAAATAATTAAACGGAGCTGCTGTGCGTCCTCACCAGAGTTGCACTAAAAGCTTTATTATCCGATTAGTAGTGAGTGATTCTCAAACACTGAGCATGACCACATCTTATATTTAACCCACAGGTTTTCAGTAAAGGGGCCAGGCAATATGCTAGGTTCTTCACATCTTGTATTTTATTTCATTTTCACAAGGACTCTCCATGGTAGCGATGATCATTCCCTACTTACAAATGAGGAAACTCAGGCCCAGATAAAGTTAATGATTTGCCTAAGTGACAGAGCTGAGATCTGGATCTCAGCACAAGCCATGACTCAGTCCTAAGACACCTCCCATGGGGAGCTTCTTCTGTGGGAGAGCAGGTCTGTGAAGCAAGGGGAAGAGATGAAACCTGTGCTGTTACATCAGCCCTGACATTATTGGCTCTGGAACTTTGGGACAGCCAATTCAGCTTTCAGTTTTTGCATCTGAAAAATACAGATTTTTCATTTCTCTCCGGGGGTTGTTGTGAGGATCAAATAAGCTAGTACAATGTTCAGAGAAATAGCTGGTTAATATCAAGTACTTAATAAATGTGAACAAATATTACCCTTATCCTCCAGTACTGTGTAAAAAGCTTTAATATATAAAATGAGAATAAAATAGGATCAGTAACTTCTACATTTAGCCAACGTGGGGCAACAGGGACTATACTGACTCTACCACTCAGAATAAACAATTTGAAAGACACTGAAATGAGGTAAGAAAAGACAGTGATCTCTGAGAGATGAGAAACATGAGATAAGACCTATGTTCATCTTAGCTTACTGCCCTGAGAGAGTGCAGGCTGTATGCAAAAAGGTAAAGTCCAGTAGACACCTTCAGTTGAGAGTCGAGAGAGATCAAAGCAGCTGGAGTTCACAGGATGGAGCTGGAGAAGACAGTGCTACACAGAGAACTCTGCAGACCTGCAGATGGGCCTCTTCAAATATTCAGCTGAAATATCAATCAGCACACGTATGTAAACAAAGTACCAAAGGCTGGGAAAGAGCCATTCAAAAAGACTAGCGGTAACAGTGCCCAGTGCTCACACAAGGTCAGGAATTTTACCTGTTCCCGTCAGCCAGACTGGAAAAACCTCATGATTCACGGGACATTATAAGATATACAGAAAGGTTTTCACTCAATAGTGGGGAATAATGAGCTCTAGACTGACCACTGTTCCAAGTAAACAAATCTTAAAAGTAAGATCCTAAAGAATCAAACTTTTTCCAAATAACTGAATTGCATCTCAGACAAGAGTTCAAGAATATTAATTGAAATAAAAATACATAGCACACAACAAGGTAAATTCTCACTGTCTGGTATCTAATCAAAAGTTATCAGATATTAAAAAAAAGCAGGAACATAAAAACCCAAATGAGGAGAAAAAAATCAATCAAGACAGACACAAAACTGACCCAGATGTTAGAATTAACAGACAAAGCCATTATAACAGTTATAATAACTATAGTTTATATGTTCAAAAGTTGAGGCAAGGAAGATTTATAAGACTACAGATCAATGAATCTCCACAAACCCCAACATAAGAGATATAAAAATCTAACCAAGATATGTCATAATCAATTTTCTCAAAATCACTGATAAAGAGAAAATCTTAAAAGCAGTTAGAGACAAAACACACTGGTACAGAGACATAAAGGTAAGTATGAGAGCAAGTTTCTCACTGGAAACACTGCAAGTAAGAAAACAGTGGATCAATATATTTAAAGTACTGAAATAAAAATATCTTTCAAAAACAAAGCCAAAAAAATACGTTTACAGACATACAAAGGCTGAAATAACTTATCACTAGCAGACTGGCACTACAAAAATATTAAAAGAAGTCCTTCAGACAGAAAGAATATGATATCAGATGGAAATCTGGATTTACACAAAGGAATGAAGAGCATCAGAAATGGTTAACTATATAGGTAAATATTTTTTTCTTATTCGTTGCATCTATTTAAAGGATAATTTACTGTTTAAACACAAAATAATAATAACAATGTAGTGTGGGGCTTATAATAGTTATAGAAGTAAAATATGTGACAATAGCACAAAGGTCAAGAGGAGAAAAATGATAGTATACTACTGTCAGTCTCAAACTATAAATAAAATGGTAGAATATGACTTGAGCATAGCCCATGATAAGTAAAAGATGTATACTATAAGTCCAAAAGCAATCACTACAACAAATAGTTATAGCTAAGAAGCTAACAGAGGTAATAAAGTAGAATCATAAAAATATTCAATTAATCCACAAGATAGCAAAAAAGAAGAAAGGAAACAACGAAAAGATGGAATAAATAGGAAAGAAATAGCAAGATGCTAGATTTAAACCTAACCATATCAATAGCCACATTAAATATAAGTGGTCTAAATATCTCAATTATAAGGTAGAGATTGTCAGTTTGGATAAAAAAAAAACAAAATCCAATTATATGTTGCCCACAAGAAACATATATAGGAGAAAACTTCTGTGACTTAGTCAAAATGTTTTCTTTTAGTTACAAAACCCAAATCACAGTCCATAAAAGATAAAATTGATAAAATTAGACTTCATAAAAATTAAAAATGTATGCTCTTTGAAAGACACTGTTAAGAGAATGAAACGACAAGCCAACTCTGGCAGAATATATTGCAAGTCGTAAAATCTAATAAAGGGCTTGTATTTATAATTTATAATATATAAAGAACTGCCAAAACTCAATAATAAGAAAACAAAAAACCTAATATAAAAGTGGGAAGAGATTTGAGTAGACGTTTCAACAATGAAGATATACAAATGACAAATGAGCGCATGAAAAGATGCTCACCGTCATTAGATAAATGCAAATTAAAACCACAATAATACACACTTATTAGAATGAATACAATTAAAAAGCCTGAACATACTGAGGATTTAGAACAAATGAACTCTCATGCACTGTCATTAAGAATGCAAAATGGTACAACTGCTTTGGAAAACGGTTTGGCAGCTTCTGTAAAATCTAAACATACACCTGACATATGATCCATTCCTAGACTTATACCAAAGATAAATGAAAGCCTATGTTCATACAAAGATCTGTACACAAATGTTCATAACAGCTTATTTGTCAACATTCCAAACTGGAAACAACACGAAAGTCCATCAGCAGATTACTGGATAAACAGAATGTGGTATATCCATACAATCATAAAGTTCTCAGTAATAAAATGGAACTATTATTGCAACGACATGGATAAATCTTAAAATAATGATGCTGAGTGAAAGAAACTAGACCAAAAAGAGTACATACTCTATGATTCCATTTATTTAAATCTCTGGAAAATGTGAACTTATCTCTAGAGACAGCTGATAAATGGTTGCCCTGGGATGGGGAGAGGAAGTCTATAAAGGGCCAGAGGGAAGGATTACAAAGAGGCACAAGACAACTTTTAGGGCGATTTACCTGTTCATTATCTTGATAATAGTGTTGGTTTCATAGGTATGTATGGATGTCAAAACTGATAAATTGTACACTTTCAAAATGCAGTTTATTATATGTCAGTTATATCTCAATAGGACTACTGAAAACAAAGATAGGATGATTGCCCACAAGGAATTAAAAATCTTCTTATTGAAATAAAACATATACACAAAATTAATGTAATGAATGAGAAGATAGTGTTTCCCACAGAAAGCATGACTAGTACACAACAGTGGTTCTCAGACTTTCATGTGTATCAGAATCAACAGGAGGGAGTCTTAAAACATGGGCTTGCTGGGTCCAATTTCCAGAATTTCTGATTCAGTATGTCTGGGATGGGACTTAATTTATATTTTAAACTAGTTCTCACGCCTTTCAGGAATAGCTCATACAAGTTGCATTGGCTTAGAGAAACCACCACCCTTTCAGAAAACAATTAAATCTCAAACTCATGAGTAAATAGGCAAGGGTGTTTCCTAGTAGTCAAACCCCTAATTCCCAGTTTCTGCTGTATTTCAGCTACTCTTCTCTTACATCCTGTTGAGAAACAGTTACTATGGTAGGTCAAAAATGATAAAAATAGTCATCCCTCAGTATCCATGGGGGATTGGTTCCAGGGCCCCCTGCAGATACCAAAATCCGCAGATGCTCAAGTCCCTTATGTATTTACTGCCTCTTTCTCAATCATGGGCTTTGGTGCTCGCTATTCCCTTTGAGTGTAACACCTTTTATCCCCTGTGCTTGCTTTTTCATCCGGCTAATTCTAATTCATCCTTTAGGTCTGAGCTTAGACATCAGCTCTTAGACATCAAAACTTTCTCTGGCACACTCCCACACCCACCCTGCTGCTAAGGCAACCCTTCTGCTCCCCTGGTCTTTACTGCATGCCTCCACCTAAGGTTTACCCTTGAGTGTACCTTCTAAATCAGTTTACCATGCTCATCCCATTTCTTTCTACTTCTCAAAGCAATAATTTATTTCTCTTTAGTTGACTACAGCAGCATTTGGGACATTCCAGCATTCCTGATTCTCTCTGAGTTACAGAGCATGTCAGGGAGAGAGAAGGAGCGAAAGAGGGGTAACAAAAATCTATAATCATAAAACAGGAGAAGAAGGACATGGGATAAAATTATAACTCCACAATGTCACTTGCATACATGCACACAAACTATCTGGGGGAGGCTGGTGACTACTCTAAGGGTAGTAATTGCAAGTGGCACCACTCTTTAGCCCAGATTGGATCGTGGGACAAACCAAGTTTCCCAATTCCTACTCATGCATTTGACATATTTATGGCTTTTATAGCTTTTGATCACAATTTCTAGGAGGCAGCTGGTCCCTAAATCAGCAAGTCAGTAAAAAGCAACCAAAGCCCAGTCCTGTTAACAGAACTACCAATGAGGAGATCAGTTTTGTAACACATTTAAAACATTTCTGAGAGCCACTGAAAAATGTCTGCCCATGAATTTGGGTTACGTTTAAGGATCCTGATTGTACTTAACCATGATTCTAGACTTCGGCTACAACAGCCCAAAATAAGGATTCAAGCAAAAGAATAAAAATGATCCAGGACAAAAAATCGTTCCTGAAAATTTCTATTCAACCAGAGGGAAGGAAGTTCCAAGGACAAAAAGTAAAGTAGAGGACACCTAGGCATTCCTCTCTGGAAGACAGTGGTTGTTTCACACTTTCAGGGGTTGGTAGTCAGCATGGAATAACTGGTCTGACTTCAGCAGGGAGCAGCTATCCACTTAAGGAGATGCTGCCTAGAGGTCCAGCCTTGGAAGAACACCCCGAGTTCTCTGAAAAGGTAGGCCAACATTCAGAAAGTAGGATGGCACTAAATAACTCCAGGCCATCGAAGAAGCTAACTTGGGAAACGGGCTCCTGGCTTCCAGATTCTACCACCACTGCAAAGACCAACAGTTGGGGGCCACACCCCAAAGAGCATGACAAATCCTAGCTTTCTGCACAACAGGAACTGACCTGGAAAAGTCTTTATTCCTCTGACCAAAAAAAAAAAAAAAAAAAAAAAAAAAAATCTGATTCCCAAAAGAGTACTTTGACTTCACACTGTTTCTGGTGAGCCTATATTTTGATGACTATATGCTAATGAATGAAGAAAAGAAAGTTGGACTCTGACTAGGAAAATTTCTCATAAGGTTTCCAATAGGCTTTTTTATGCTATGCAGAAAAAAAGTATTACCAAAAAGGAATAAAAGCACTAAACAAAGAAATTTCCCTCTCCCAGATTTGTAGCACCTCAGAACTTCCTTGAAAGGGAAGGACAAAGCGGCCGTTTGCTCAGCTTAGATCATTTTGATTGAGACTCATATGTTATTTTAAATGAACATTGCTCAGGTAGTTAAGTCTTAAAAACCAACCATCCTTGACAATTGTCCAATTCTCTTTTTTTAAAGTCTTACCTTAAGGGTTTCAAAAACACATTTTCAAGTCTGCTCTAGTGGGAGGGGGCTAAACTTCCTACCTGCTTCACAGCTCCATGGGGCTGCTGGACTTTGTTCATTTTTGTCTTTGAAAACTTTATGGTACAATTAAAAAGGAAAAAAAAAAAAAGAAATGGAGCAAACTTAAAAAGCAAACATGGTGCAACTGCTTTAAGCTATTGGAACAATACAAAATTCCAAAGCACATTAAATATATAATCCAATAGAATGCTAAATTTTTAAGATTTTACTCTTATTACTCAACTAATAATGTTAAAAAGGAAAGAAAAGGTCTACATTTCTCCGGCGACACTGGGAGGTTACTTACATTGATTTTTTTTCGGGGCGGTGGGGCGGTGGGAGGCGGATGGCACCATAGCAAGGGAAGCAGAGAGAACAAGAGCTAAAGTCGTCTTTGCATTTTCTATACATTGACTCCCAATGTAAGACAATGTTTGCAACTTTTACTTCCATATTTAATACAACATATATATTTCTTACTTTGTAGAAGCTCCAGAGTCATCTTACATCTTATAGTAAATGCCAACAAAAATATTTAAGGAAAGATCATCCAAAAGAAGACATGATGTTTTGCAGAGCCTTCAGTTTATCTTTAGAAAATGCAATTATAAAAGATGCTTGAATCAAGCTGCCCAGACATTTGTGTCAACACAGAAAATCTGTTACCATTAGTTCTTGCTCAGTAAATGCAAATACTGTGAACACAGTGTTTAATGGCAGCGAATGTCATATCTACCACTTTTATGACCAGTAATAATGTAAAACACTCTCTCAAGTAATAAACATATTTATTAAATGGACTGCCATTCAAGCTAGGTATATATACATACAAACACACATTGTATTGGACAGACTATTAAGTGGTCAGAGCCTATGTGTTCATATACAATATGATATGTACGCACATCCCCTTTACATTGTGCAACTGTAACAACTCAATGACATATTTTAAAGAATGCTTTCATTGTTATTTAAATATATATGTTCTTATCAATATTGAAATATGCATTTTTTAGGGGAAAGCAACAAGCATGCATCTTAGTTTCTACTGAAAGTCTGCTTTAAGCTTTCCTAGGACAACCATATTAAAATCACATTACTAGCTCCCCACTGTAGTATATATATTTTTTTCATGATATCTTTATCTTCTAAAGGGGCTGGAGGTATGTCCATATTTCTTCTTCCACATCATTTTTACAGCTTTAAACTCTGGCATCTATGATTAAATTTCACTCTTTGATGTGGGTTTTCAAACTTAAAAAGAGAGTATAAAGCAATCTTTTTTTTTTTCTGCAACAGACATTTTTCAAACTTTAAATATTTTTGATATCCCTAATTACAAGTTTCTGTCATTTTCTCCATCAGTGTTCAAACTGTGAAATGAGAAGACATATTTGGTTTTAAGAAATAAAATGATGAAACTTTGTAAATATCGATGCTCTACTTCAATGGTCTTTAAGGGTCATGCTGAAATATGGACGCCGTATGTATTCTGACAGGGTCTCAGGAAAAACATCAGCTACCAGAATAACTATCCTCATATTATGCACATGGGGAAACTAAGGCATAGAACACAATTCCCTGTCCAGTAGCTTATAAAGGATATAATCAGTACAAACTGATTGAGGGAACTGAACAATTTAATTCAAATCATTTTTCAAAATAACTCTCCTTTTGCTTTAGTAATATTTTTTTTACCTTTCATTTTTACACACAGCCAAATTCTCTGCCAAAAATGGAACATCAATTCAAATATCATTATCTTAAATTATAATAATTTTTATAGCTTGGGCAGAATTTTGCCTTCATATATCTATGAAGAAAAAATTCTCTAAGTGAATTAACAGCAAAACTAATTTGCATAGAGGATGTTTAACTACGTAAGATAAAATAGCTTTATGGGCTGCTGCTGATTTAGAAACAACCATTTCACTACAAAAATTAATAAGCAAATAATTTAAAGTTTATTTTAAAAAATATCTACCTCTATTAGCATGCTTTGTAAATCTAATCCCAATTCTGTTTAATTTTATTTCTTGTCTGTCTCCTCCCCTTTCCCCACTATACTGTAATTGCCATGATGGCCAAAAAATTTATTTTCCTTTCCGGTATAAAAAATTTTTAATTTTATTTTCTAAATTATAATACTCCTGGCAATCATTGATCAGTCTTCAACACTACAATTTTGTCTTTTTGTGAATGTCATATACAGTTGACCCTTGAACACACAGGGGTTAGGGGCACTGACTCCCTATACAGTTGAAAATTCATCTATAACTTTACAGCTGGCCCTCCATATCCATGGTTCTGTATCCTTGAATTCAACTAACTGTGGATCGTGTAGTACTGTAGTATATATTTAATGAAAAGTACATGTATACATGGACCTGCACAGTTCAAACCTGTGCTGTTCAAAGGTCAACTGTAAATGGCACAATATAGTATGTAACCTTTTGAAACCAGCTTCCTTCATTCAGCATAGAGATTCATCCAAATTTTTGTATGTATCAATGGTTTCTTCCTTTACAATACTGTGCAGTGTTCCATTGTATGGATATACCACAGTTTGTTAATCCATTCACCCTTAAAGACATTTGGATTGTTTCCAGTTTAGAACAATTATGAATAGACCTGCCATAAAGAGTCAGGTACAGGTTTTTGTGTGAACATAAGTTTACATTTCTCTAAGTTAAATACCCAGAAGTGGGATTTCTGTATCATATGACGGGTGTATTTTAACTTTATAAGAAATAGACAAATTGCTTTTAAGAGTGGCTATATCATTTTGCATTTCTACCAGCAATTAATGCAAGTTCCAATCACACATCATCCTCATGAACACTTAGTATAGTCAGACTTTTTAAAATAAGCCATTCTAATAGATGTGCAGTAGATCTTAAAAAGGTTTTAATATGCATTTCTCTAATGACTAATGATGGTGGACATTTTTCGTGTGCTGCTATCCATTCTGTATATTATCTTAGGTGAAATGTCTGCTCATGTCTTTTGCCTATTTTAAAAATTAGGTTGTTTTCACACAGCTGAGTTTTGAGAGTTCTTTACTTACTCTTGTCACAAGGGCTTTGTCAGGTATGTGCTTTGTAATTCCATCCACCCCCGCCCCCCCCAGTATGGAACTTATCTTTTCATGTTCTTAACATTGGGAGATCAAAAGTATTAAATTTTAACGAAGGCCAATTTATCAACTCTCTCTTTCGTGGATTATGTACTTTTGGTGTCATGCCTGAGACTTTTTGCCTAACCCGAGATCAAGAAGATTTCTTCCTGTGTTCTCTTTCAAAAGGTTTATAGTTTTATATTTTACTTGGTATTAGTCAACTTTGAGTTATTTTTGGTATCAGGCATGAAGTTTAGGTCAAGATTCTTTTTTTTTTTGGCATATTGATATCCATTCAATTGCTCTAACACCATTTGCCGAAAAGACCAAATTACTTTTGCACCATTGTCAAAATCCATCAGCCACATTTGTGTGGGCTTATTTCTAGATGCTCTGTTGTGGTCCATTGATAATTGTCTATTCCTTTGCAAATACCACACTGTCTTGATGAGTGTAGTGATAGAGGAAGTCTTAAAATCAATAAATGTTATTCATATGGGCTTTTTTCTTCTTTTTAAAAATGATTTTAGCTATGCTAATTCTGTTACCTTTCCCTAACATCTTGAGAATCAGTTGTCTATATCTACAAAAAAAAAAAAAGAAATCCTGCTGGGAATTTTATTGAAGTTTCATTAAATCTATTGACCAAATTGGGGAGACTCAACATCTTTACTCTTTTCAGTCTTCTGATTCATGAACTTAGTATATCTCTCAATTTAGGTCTTCTTTGATTTCTTACATCAGTATTTGCAGTTTCAGCATACAGATCCTGTAACAATTTTGTTAGATTCATATTTATGTATTTTATTTTTGGAACTATTCAAAAATTAAAAAAAAAACTTTTAAAGTTCAGGTTCCAATTGTAACTCGCTAGTATATAGAAATGTAATGATTTTTGTATGTTGATCTTTTATCTTGTAAACTTGCTGAATTCACTTATTATCTCTAGGAGATTTTTTTGTAATTGGGCGGGGGGATTTTCTATGTAGACAATCATGTTGCCTGCATAAAGAGACAGTTTTATGTCTTTCTTTCCAATCTATATGACTTTTTTGTTTGTTGTTTTCATGATATACTTCTTTGACTAGGTCATCCAGTTCAACATTGAATGGGAGTCATATACTGGACATCCTTGATTTGTTCCCAATCATAGGGGAAAGGCATTTAGTCTTTAATCATTAACTGCATTAGCTATAGGTATTTTATAGATGGCCTTTATCAGTTGAATTTCATTCTATTCCTACTTTGTATATAATTTTTATCATAAATCGATATTAAATTTTGGCAATTTTTTCTGTATCAGTTGATGGGAACTCATGGTTTTTCTTCTTTAGACTATTAATATGGTGGATTACAATGATTGATTTTCTAATATTGGACCAGTCTTGCACTCCCAGAGTACGCCTCACTTTGTAATTGTGTGTTATTCCTTTTACATTTTGATATTGATTTGATCTGCTAGTATTGGTTTGCAGTTATTTTATTTTACTATCTTTATCTGGTTTGGGTATCAGTGTTACTCTTCTGATCTCATAAAATGAGTTGGGAAGTGTTCCGTTGTCTATTTTCCAAAGAAGATTTTGTAGAATTGGCCTTAGTTCCTTTTTAATTGTTTTGGGCTAGAGATTCCTTTTTCAGAAGAATTTTAAGAGGAATTTGATTTATTTAACAGGTATATGAGTATTTAGGTTGCCTAAATTATCTTGGGTGAGTTTTAGTAGTTCATGGTTTTCAAGAAAGCAATCCATTTCATCTAAGTTGTCAAATTTCGATGCATTGAATTGTTTATAGTATTCTCTTACTATCCTTTTAATGGTTGTAGGATCTTTAGTAACATCCCTTATTTCATTCCTGATATTGTTAATCTGTGTATTTGTTTTTTTCTTTGTCAGTCTTATTAGAAGTTTATCAATTCTATTGATTTTTTAAAAAGAATCAGCTTTTGTTTTTATTTTCTCTGGAATTTTTAATTTTATTAATTTCTGTTCATTTTTATTATTCTCTTCATTCTGCTTCTTTGGGCTTACTTTGCTCCTCTTTTTCTAGTTTGTTAACGTGGAAGCCTAGAGTACTGATTGAAGATCTTTTTTCTTTTCTAATACAAGTGTATAATGCCAGAAATTTCCCCTAAAGCACTGCTTAGCTGTGTCACACACATTTTGATATGTGCACTTTCATTTTCATTCAATTAAAAATATTTTCTGGTTTTCCTTGAGACTTCTTCTTTGACCAGGAGTTATTTATAAATGAATTCTTTAATACTCGAGTTAGGATATTTTCCTGTTCTTTTTGTTATTAATTAATAAATTCTTTATGACCAGAGAACATTTTTTGTATTATTTCAATTAAAAAATTTTCAAATTGTTTTTATGACCTCAGATATAATCTATCATGATGAATGTTCTCTGTTCCCTTGAAAAAAAAAGGTATTCTGCTCTTACTGGGTGGAGTGTTCACATATGTCAATTAGATCCAGCTGGTCGATGCTGTTGTTTAGTTCTATAATCTTGTTGATTTTCTTTCTATTAATTTTATCTATTATAGAAAGGGTAAGTGTTGAAGGCTCCATCTATAATTGTGGATCTGTTCATTTCTCTTCTAAGTTCAGTTAGTTTTTGTTTCATGTATTTTGAACCTTAGTTTTTAAGTTCATACAAATTGTTACATCTTACTGGTGAACTGATCTCTTTCAAAGGTATATCTCTCTTTATGTATTTTTTTTATCCCTGATATACTTTGTGGTTTTGGGGGGGTGGCTCTAAAGCTTCTTTTACCTCATTAAGATAGCTGCTCCAGGTTTCTTTTGATTAGTGTTTGCATAGAACATCTTCTTCTATCCTTTTACTTTTAATCTACATATATCACTATATTAGAAGGGAGTTTCTTATGGGAAGTATATAGAGTAGGGTCATGTTTCCTTTTACTCCTTTCTGATCATCTCTTTTATTTATTGCATTTAGATTATTTCTATCTAATATATTTATTGATACATTTGGATTTATATCTACCAATTTGTTATTTGTTTTCTCTTTGTCCTCTTTTTTTATTCAGGTCTCAGTTTCTAAGGAGAAACTTGGGTTACCTGAACATTTTTTAGCTTTCCATTTTAATTTATCTATTGTGTTTTTAATTATCTCTTGTATAGTTGTGTAGTGGTTACTCTAAGGAGTATAATATATATCCATCACTTTTCATGGTCTACTTAGAATCAACTTTACCACTTCAAGTGGAATATGGAAACTTTACCATCTCAGAGTTCCCTTTATCCTTCTCCATTATGTTATAGTTGCCTTAAATATACATTTAAAACTCCATCATTCAGTGTTAAAATTTTGCTTTTAACTGTCAATCATGTCTTAAAGAACTCAAGAGGAGAAGAATAGTCTATGATGTGTACCCAAATATTTACTATTTCTTTTGTCCTTCTTCCATTCTTGATGTTCCAATTTCCTTCTGGTGTTATCTTCCTCCTATCTGAAGAACTTCCCATAGAAATTCTTTTAGAGGTGGTTTGAATTCTTAGGTCAACAAATTCTTAGTTCTCCTTCATCCAAAGATGTCTTTATTTCACCTTCATTTCTAAGCAGTATTTTTGCTGGATATAGAATTCTGGGTTGGAAGTTCTTTTCAGTAATTTTAAAATATTGTGTTGCTTCCTTCTGCCCTCTGTGGTTTTTTCTGAGAAATCCATAGTCATTGAAATTATTGTTCCCTAATAGGAAATGCATATTTTATCTCTGGCCACTTTTAGGATTTTTTTTGTGTACTTATTTCTATAGCATTTTGATGATGATATGTCTGAACACAGACTTATTTGAGTTTATCCTGTTTGGTTTTCACAAAACTTCTTGAATCCATAGGCTATTTTCTTTCCCCCAATGAGGGAAGTTTGGGGCCATTATTTATTTCTCTTCTCCTTCTAGAACTTTAATGACACAAATGTTAGAACTTTTTTTTTGTCTCACAGGTCTGTGGGGCTCCCTTTATTTTCCTCCCAATCTTTTTCCTTTTTGTTAACTGGTAAGATAATTTCTATTGACCTATTTTCCAATTCACTGACTCTCAGTTTTTCATTTCCATTCTGCTATTGAGCTGATCCAGTAAGATTTTTATTATGATTTTTGTACTTCTTAGTTCTAAAATTTGTATTAAATTCTTCTGTATATTTCCTATTTCTTTGTTCAGACTCTGTATATCTTATCATTTGTTTCAAGAGTGTTTGTGAATGCTTGATAGAGTGTTTTTTAAGTAACAGCTTCTATAAAAATCTTTGCCAGGTTATTCCAACATCTGTATACGCTCATCATCAGCATCTGTTGATTGTCTTTCCAATGGAGGTTGAGATTTTCCTGGTTCTTTATATGCCAAGTAATTTTGGATAATATCTTAGACAGTTTAATAATATCTTGAGACTATGCATCTTGTTTAAATCCTGTGGACAATGTGATATTTTTATTTTAGCAGGCAATCAAACTAGTGAGGTTCAGCCCACAAGTTCCAACTTGTCTTTCGTGGGCTAGGGTTCCAGTGTTAGGTCAGTTTTCAAAGCTTTGCAGTGCTATTCAGATTTTTCCTATGTGTGTGCCACCCTGTGGCCAGTATGGACATAGGCAGTGGTTTATCTGCTTAGTTCTCAAAGTTTTGATACAATAAGTTAGAATCAGATTTGTGTACAGCAGGTCAGGAATGAGCCCAGGAGTACATAAATATCTTTATGGTGTCACTTTCCCAAGCCCTTAACCTACTGCATAAACCCTAGTATTTTCTATTTCCTTGGGCTCCCATTTTGAGCCCTCCATCTATAAATTTGGAGCTTTAGTTATCTTACTCAGTTGCCAAGTAGTTCAAAAACAGAGAGAAAAAAGCAATGTGTATATGCTCCACCCTCTTGGGACCACAGATCCACTGATGTGAAAAGAAGGCTCCCGTCTCTCAGAAGTTTGGCTCCTGTTGACATCATTATTGATATTGTCCTGGAACTGCTTGAGGCCTGGCTACAAGGAAACAGAGAAAAGAAAAAACACTTGCCTTCACCTTTACCACTCCACAAGCTGAACTAGAGGCCTTCTCCGGGAACTCTCTCTGTCTGAGCTCTGGTGCTCTCTTCTGGGCTTCAACTCCAATAAGATTAGGACAGAAGATACCAGAAGGGGAACAATGGTAAACTCACCACCAGTTTAGGGGTACTTTCAATTCTGATCTACTTTCCTGATCCATCTGCTACTATTTGCTTTTCAGTATCCTTACATAGTGGCTCCATGAATTCTGTCCAGGTTTTATAGCTGAATTCAGTGGCAGACACAAGGTGGATTGTGCCTATTCCATTTTATGTGGAACAAAAACTCTGCTAAAAATTTTTTTCTCAGGGACTTCCCTGGCAGTCCAGTGGTTAAGACTTTGCCTTCCAATGCAGGGGGTGCAGGTTTGATCCCTGGTTGGGGAGCTAAGATCCCACATGCCTCGTGGCCAAAAAACCAAAACACAAAAGAGAAGCAATATTGTAACAAGTTCAATAAAGACTTTAAAAATGGTCCACATCAAAAAAATTTAAAAAAAAATTTTTTTCATTGTGAAATGACTGCATCAAACACAAAAAATATAAAACACATATGTAAAGTGAAAAGAATAATATAATAAATACCAGTATACCCCCACCTATGATAAAAACTGGAGGATACTAACTAGTCCCTGAAAAATCCCCCTGTGTGCCCTTCCCATGCTTATATTTCTTCCCACATAGAAGTAATCAGTAACTTGACCTTAGAGGAATCATTCTCTCACATCCTTTCATAGTTTTATCACTTAAATATATAACCCTGAACAATATACTCTTTAGCTTTTATTTTTATATTTTCATAAAACCTTTAAAGTATCACATATATACAGAAAAATACACAGATCACTCATATGCAATTTAATTATCCCAAAGTCAACATATTTTTAACTACCATCTAATCTACATATAAAACATCACCTGTACTCCAAAGGCCCCTCAGACCTCTCTGGATCATCATTTCTACCTCCTTCCCCAAAGGCAACCATTAACCTGACTTCTAATATTCCAGAGTATTTTTATCTGTCTTAAACTTTATATAAGTAGAATGATACAAAATATAAGTTTTATGTCTAGCTCCTTCACACTGATATTATACTTATGAGATCTATCCATGCTGCATATAGCACTAGTGGTATATTTTCACTGTTATACAGTATTCCTTTATATGAATTCTATATTAATACTATATTTATTTATACTCATTTATTTCTTCATTCTCACGTTGATGGACATTTAGGTCCCTTCTGTTTTTTTGTTGTTATGAATGATGTTATGAAGATATTTTGTGCATGTCTTTTGGTGCATATATGTATTTATTTTTGTTGGATCATTCCTGGAGAGGAATTGCTGGGACAGAGGCTATGCATATGTTCAGCATTAGTAGATATTACCAGTTTTTCAGAGTTGTTTAACAACCTATGCTTCCACCAGCAGATATAAGCACTCTAGTTGCAGGAGGAAGGTTTTGTTTTTTTTTTAATAAGCAGCCATTGTTAGAGAGAAATGCCATCATATAAATAGACAGGCGAAAAATCAAAAACTAGAATTACAATGTTCCCTAGATTTAAACCTGGGCCTTCAGTCTTGAGACTAACGTCATCACTGGAAGATACACTTCTAAACTGATAAAACTAAAAAAACAAAAGAAATAAGGGAAGCTTTAAAATATGAAAATAAAATAAAGGTGTACATTCCCTGGAATAGTATAATCTTGGATTATCCTGCATAGAGATTATAATGTTATTTTTTAATAAGAATTTTTTTTTAATCTAAGGGCTCCAAACAGTAAACAAATGCTTTGAAGAGTTCCTGATATTTTTAAATATATAGGTAGTACTAATATTTTTGAAAAGTTTTATACAATAAATAACCAAATATATAAAGTCGTAAGTTATCTTTCATTACTGACCCAAGTTCTGTAGGAAATAAAGAGGCTGCCTAGGGAATGTTGTGAAAGCTTAAAAGGCCCTACCTGTTAAAACAAGAATCCCCCACAAGCCCATTATAATGTCAGAAATTCCCCCTTAGAATGGGAATAAATATTTATAATGTTATAAATTCCCCATTTATATTAAAGACAAGTTAATCATTATAAAGAGAAATACGTACTTCCGGGGAGGTAAAAGCAACTAACAAAGGAAATCTACTTTTCAATTTTTTTTTTTAAACCATGGCATCATTTCCATCATCCTTCAGTTTTTAGAGGAGTGATCGATTCGTGCTGAGGCATTTGCATACTTGCATCATACTTTTTTTTTTTTTTTTTTGCGGTACGCAGGCCTCTCACTGTTGTGGCCTCTTCCGTTGCGGAGCACAGGCTCCAGACGCGCAGGCTCAGCGGCCATGGCTCATGGGCCCAGCCGCTCCGCGGCATGTGGGATCTTCCCGGACCGGGGCACAAACCCGTGCCCCCTGCATCAGCAGGCGGACTCTCAACCACTGCGCCACCAGGGAAGCCCTGCATCATACGTTTTTGATAACAAGTCGCTAGAAATTGTGAGATGGTTGATCATGGCCAGTATGATTCACGTCAGCCACAGAACCAACTGTTGTCATGAAATACCTGATCTGAAGCAGATTTAACCACCACCATGTCATAATGTTTTGGTCCACTGAGCAACCTGTAGTCAAGTTACATGCTCAACATGAAATAATATGCACCGGGCTAAAGCCTCTATACATTTTAATTGAGTTATACTCAACAAAACCAAATCCATAGTGTCAATGACAGGAAAGTACTTTTCAACTTTTCCCAGTGATTCAAAGACCTCTCTGCTCTATATATACATATATATATATACATGTATGAAGTATGCAAGAACATAAGAGTAAACAAAAATAACAACAAAGAGCAGTATTTGCCCTAATGGAAACCTTAGCCTGGTAGAAAAGTCATACATGTTAATACTCTGTACAGATCCCTATAAATGTACATACCCATTTCATTATAATTATTTATGTGTCTGTCTCCCTCACTATACTGTGAGCTGCTTATGGATAGAGATAATTTCTCACCCACCACCCAACCATTACCATTCTAAGCAAGACCCGTCCCATGTTCTACATGTTTCTATTTCTCATGCCCCTCCTGTAAAACTTGCAAGTGTTTTCATTCATATATGTTAAATGTTCTTGCAAAGTATGCATTGTTATTTTGTGTGCACGTGTTTTTAGTATATGTAAATTGTATCACGTTATATAATTCATTCTGTTTCCCTACTTTTTTCATTCAGGACTACATTTTACAGATCCATCCACATTGCTAGGAGCACACCTAGAGTACGGCTCCTTACTGCTGCACAGGACTCCAAAGAATACACCCACCATTTTTTATCTATCCAGTCTTCCAACGACAGACACTCCAGCTCCTTGCCACCACCACCAACATCCATACTGCAATAAGCATCCTTGCACGTATGTCATTATGGACAACACGGGAAGTTGTCTGGGAGGTAGACCAGAAACAAATCTGCTGTGCACAGTTTTGCAGCATGCAGTATGCCTAAATCGGCTACATCAGTCTATAATTCCACCAACCACACGTGAGGAGTCTCAAATCTGTTTTTTGCCAACACTTGGCATTACGCAATTCTAATTTCTAGCTTTTGTCTATCTAATTCATGCTGTTAGAATCTGCATTTCTCTTATTGTTAATGAGTTTGAACACTTCTAACTATGCTTGCTAATTCTTTGGGTGTTCTCTATAAATTGCCTGATCATAACCTTCATATCTGTCTTTTCAGTTGGGATTGCTATCTTTTTCTTCTTAATTTTCAGGAGTTCTTTTTATAGCCTAGATATTAATCACTCATCATATTAGACACCATAAGTAATTATTTTATTCTATTAACTGAGTATGAATTTTATTTTGTTGTTGAACATAAATGTTTAAATTCTTTATAAATAAGTTAATCAATATTTTTTCTTAATTTATCCTTTTGAGGTTTAAAAAATATTTTTCTATCTCTAGGTCACAAAGCTATTCTCCTGTGTTTTCGTCTACTATTTTTATAGTTTTACTTTCCACATTTATCTTTATAGAGATTATCTTCGTAAAAGGTTTAGGAAGGGATCCAGTTTTATATTTCTCCAGGTAGTAAGCATTTTCTAAAAGTCACATAAAATGCAATCTGTCCTTTCCCCATTACTTTTTTGATGTCACTTTAATACGTATTAAGTTTTCACAATTTAAGTTCTCTGTGCTTTTATTGCATACTATTGGTCTCTCATCTGTTTGAAATATTCAAAATAAGTTGTTGAATAAACACATTTTTATTTTAAAAAATTATAATTTTACAGAAGTATGGATAATTTTATAAAAAGTATGGATTATATTATAATTTTACCAAAATATGGATATTATAATTTTACAAAAGTATAGAGAGTGCTGGGAGACCTCTATTCCTCCATGTACATTTTGGATTTGCTTATCTTATTTATCCTTGTATTTCCTATTATGTAGCATCATGCCTGGGACAAAATAGGCCACAGAATACATTTTAATACATAAAGAAATGATTAAATTACAGCTCTATAGGCATATAAAAAAGTGCAAAGTGAGCACAGAGGACAAAGACCAAATGGGAGATGAGAGAAACTGGATGTGAACCAATCCTGGCTTAAGCACAAACAGTTCAGTTCTAAAGGCAAATAGGTGAACATATAGCCACTGGAATATAGTCCATTTATATAATTCTCTAGCAAATCTGCTTTGCCATCTGTCTTAGTCTCTAAATAACTTGGAGTTCAAGAGTTTACAGGGGGTTGCACTCAAGTTCAACTTTTTGGTAAATGGTCACGGGGCACTGAACTCACTCTCCAAAAGAACTAACAAACAAAACAGTGCTGATTTCCTGTGCATTGCAATTCATCTCTCTCCGCAATTGCCATGACAGTCTCTGATTACTGATATTATTATCCCCAGAAGATGGTTCAAGGAAATTCTTGTCCCCTGCTAGGCTGTCCCAGTTTTATGAAGTCAAAATCTGGTCAGCTTACTCTACAGGGGAAAAAAAGGCCACCGGAAAAAAAAAAAAGGCTGTTTGAAAAAGATAGCAGCTGCTACGATGCCACATTAATGCAGACACAGCAGAGTGAAGAGAGGATGTCTATTTTGCTGTTTTGTTTCTCTTTTTTTTTCTTTCCCGCTTACCCCTTTAGTGACAATATCACTAGAGAGTTAATGGAAGCACTGTCATGGAATTTTCTGAACAACAAAATGGTTAGTCTCCCTAATTATTTCAATCCCAATGCAGTTCTCCTTCCAAAGCAGGAGAATTTAGCAGCCATCTTCCTGTCTCTAAATTCATCCTCATCTCCCAGCGTCCTTTCCAAGTAAGGTACATTCACATCACATTTAAACTAGCAAAATGTCTTGATGGCACCAGTGAAACCAAGTAAAACAGCATGAATTAGGAGTTCATGAATTCTGAATTTGTGACCTATATAGTTATTAATCTGAAATTACTCTGTACTAACAAGGTATTTATTTACACATTATTGTAAATAATATTAAACTACCTTTAAAAAGCTATTTTCATGCACCTTGAATACTTTGGGTGCACCCATTAATATCTAGAAGGTTGATATGTTACAGCCAGAAGAAACCTTTTTTTTTTGCGGTACGCGGGCCTCTCACTGTTGTGGCCTCTCCCGTTGCGGAGCACAGGCTCCAGACGTGCAGGCTCAGCGGCCATGGCTCACGGGCGCAGCCGCTCCGCGGCATGTGGGATCTTCCCGGACCGGGGCACGAACCCGCGTCCCCTGCATCGGCAGGCGGACTCCCAACCACTGCGCCACCAGGGAAGCCCCAGAAGAAACCATTTTATCTAACATTTATCTTACAGATGAGGAGCCTGAAACTTAGAAAGGGGCAGAGACTTGCTGTAATCATTTAAAAAGCCACCTAAAGATTTCTACTAAGCAAATTTCCATTAACTTAATCCAAATATAGTTCCAAAACTGCATTCACAATTGTTTAAAGTATTTATTAATGTTTTACTTGACTTTAATCAGACAAATCCTTCTAACTTTAGTACTGCATTTGTAACACCAATATCATTTACTCTCTACTTTTTATTTAGTTTAGGAAATATTTAACATACTGAGTTATAATTGTGTGACAGTAAAAAATTAACTATGGTGGGAAAGTAGATTATTAAGGAATATGAGGTATGAATCCACCATCAAGAGAAAATTAGGATTCTCAAATATATCCTCATTTATATTAAAAGTATTCAATGGAAGGACTATTTCACAAAGATAAAAAGCACTGCTGATCCATTATTGCTGAACACACACTAGGATAATTATTGCCTTTTAATATGCTCTCTTTCTACCTTAAAACAATTGAACCTACAGATAAAAAAATAAATATTAATTGAAGTGGAGGTCATTCTGCGGTGAGCCACAGGGAACTTTCCTAAAATGCAACATAAAAGAAAAAAAAGCATAAATTAAATCAACAAAGTTCAAATGCTTCTACTCTTATGCCTATGCTTCTTATGCCTTATGCTTCTTACGATGAGCATGAAAAAAGGTTACCAAAGAAAATCCTGGTAAAAATTATTTGGAGTGAACCAGTTCCTAAATAAACTGCAAATTTATTTTCCAACATTTTTCATATATATGTATTTTTTTTTACTAAAGAAGGATACTGTCCAATTATATAAAGACTCTAGAAAACAAATACAGGGACTTCCCTGGTGGCACAGTGGTTAACAATCTGCCTGGCAATGCAGGGAACACCGGCTCGATCCCTGGTCCGGGAAGATCCCACATGCCGCGAAGCAACTAAGCCCATGCACCACAACTACTGAAGCCCACACACCTAGAGCCTGTGCTCCACAACAAGAGAAGTCACCGCAGTGAGAAGCCTGTGCACCGCAACAAAGAGTAGCCCCCGCTCGCCACACCTAGAGAAAGCCCATGCACAGCAACGAACACCCAATGCAGCCATAAATAAATAAATAGATAGATAGATAAATAAATAAATAAGAAAGCAGATACAGGTTATTCTGAAAACAATTGCAAATTGTGGGAGCTTATCAAATATTGCAACCTATCTGAAAAACCTGTATCGATTAATTAAAACTGATACAATTAGTAAGTATCATTAGTACTGGAAAGTCATTTTTCAAAGATATTAATAGACGCAAATTACATTTCCTCTGTCCGTGAATTGGCACACAACTTCCCTGGGTCCTCTTCTAATATTGCACGGAGTTACGGGGTAATGGAAGTGGAGCTAGGGATTTGACGGGAGAGAGAGGAACAGGAACCACATCAAAGGAGATGTAAAAAAAAAAAAAAAAATCAAGACCAAAAATAAATTTCCATATTTATCTAGGTTTCCCGTTGTTATCGCAAACCCTTCTGCCACCTTTATAAAAAAAAATATTAGGGATTAATTTTGCCACATAGGTCAAGGAAAAGAGTACCTGACCCTAATTATAATCTAATGTTAAGGAAGCCAGATGTGCACTACACAAACATATGAAAGGAGGATAAAAAGTTATGGACACACTGAAGCAAACATTTCAAGGGGAATGAAGATTTACTGCATAAATCTAACAAGAGAGATGTTTGTGAACCATCTGGTAAGTGACTTATATAGCCCCATACATTAGCATCTGTTGTCATGTTTTCAAAGTACAGAATTTCCAAACTGTGCTTATGAGTCTTCTGAATGCAGTGAGTTTGCAGCAATGGATAGGCAAAAAAAAGTCCTAAAGAAAAGGCTTGCACCTGACCTCTAAATAAAATTCTGTATGGTGTTTTAGAGGTTAACATAAGCACTGTCTCTATCACACCCTTATTCAGCCCTCACAATCATCTTATGGGTGGGTAGGTGGGCATTAGGATGATAATGGCCATTTTACAGATGAAGTAACTGAGAGAGTTTCAGTGACTTTCGCAGGATTACCTGGGTGATGGCTGCATAGTCAGGACTACAAATTCCTAGATCTCTTCACTTCCTTAGACTATTTGTAGGCTTTGAATGAGAATGCAAGTCTTGTTGGCTATGAGAGCATCCGCCTTCTTTTGGTTTACCAGACTGCTCTTGAACTAATGTAGGCTCCTTGAGGGGAGGGACAAAGGAATCCCAGGGCCAGGCACACACCCTGCCTTTCCTGGGAGGAGAACAGTGAATGCTTGTTGAATGAATTAATTAAGAAAGGATAAAGAAGATGTATATATGTATATATGATGGAATTACTCAGCCATAAAAAATAGAGATTACTTCATATTGCTTACGTCATATTAAGTAAGAAAGCAGATACAGGTTAGTCTGAAAGCAATTGCAAATTGTGGTAGCTTATCAAATATGGCATCCTCATCTGAAAAAACTGTATTAAGTAAGTGATACTTCATATCACTTCATATTAAGTGAAGTAAGTCAGACAGAGAAAGACAAATATCGTATCACTTACATGGGGAATCTAAAAAATGATACAAGTGAACTTATTTGCAAAACAGAAATAGACTCACAGATACAGAAAACAAACTTACGGTTACCAAAGGGGCTGTGGGGGGTGAAGGGAAATAAATTAGGAGTTTGGGATTAACATATACACACTATTATATATAAAATAGGTAAACAACAAGGATCTACTGTATAGCATAGGGAACTATACCCAATATCTTGTGAGATATATATATATGTGTGTGTGTATATATATATATATATGTGTGTGTGTATATATATATATGTATACGCACACACATATACAACTGAATCACTGTGCTGTATGTACACTTGAAACTAACACAACATTGTAAATTAACTATACATCAATTAAAAAAAAAGGAAAGGAATGCCAAACAATTCCTAGTACCCAGAAAACACTCAACAACATGACAGATGCTGGAAAAGGTAAACAAAATACAGATTTTTGTCCCAATAAGACTAACACAATGGAAAATGCAAGGTCCAAGTTATTAGAACTAAACTGTTCAGTGCAAAGCGTAAGTACTACAGTAGTCTGGGAAGGTTCACAAAAAGTTAGCATTTCAGTTGCACCTGGCAATAATTCACTTATTAATGGTAGAGAAAAATAGGAAGGGGTAGAAAAATGGCCTTTAAATAGACAAAAATAAAGTTGAAGCAAAATAACAGAGCTTTAAAAATTAGCATTAAAAATAACAATGGTAAAATTGAGAATATATTTGCTTTAACTTTAATTTCTGAGATGACATAGTAAGAAATTTAATCCTTTTCACACTCTGTCAGCTGCTGAAGAGTCTGAGACAAAATATGTATTGCTTTTTACTATTTTTTTTAGAGTCACAATTTTGAAATCTTTGTCTAGATAAAAATGATATCAAAAAGCGTAAGTATTGACTAAGTATTGACTAAGATCTACCTCTTTCTTAACTTAAACTCTACATAGAGGACCATCAATATGCTAAGACCGCAGCAGACCCAGAGGCATGTCCAATCTTCTTAAGCCCAGTTTGTTTCTAAGACGCACTGTTCAAAGTGATTGTCATGGCACACTTATTTAAAATTAAAAGTTAAAAAATGCAGATTACAGAAAGGCATCAGTAGTGAATAGAGAGAGAGAGATTCTACTGCTTCAGTGTGGCCACGAAGTTTAGACTTAATCCAGCCAAGTGGATGGAAAGGTGAAGCTCGATGGCCCTCCCACGTGGGTTCTTTTGAATTAGGCATGACTTCCGGCTCCAAGCTGAGGTCCCTGCAGTATGAGGCTTCATCAATGGCAGGTAGAACAATTAATTAGCTGCTTCTCTGCCACAAATACACCCCCCAATGGTAGGACCACAAGGATTCAGGGGCACACTTGTCAGAGCATTTATTTGCAGGTAGTTACCATGAGGAATATCACTACAAATGAGGGTGGATGTCCCACACCACTCTGGAATAGTAATTTCTTAATTCTTATTCAAATCCAGTAGACAGGACAATATAACTTGATCTCAATTGGCCATGTGGTCCTGATGGTGTCCTGCTAATGGGCTATTCACTTAATTTATGTAATTTTAAAAAATTAAATAGTCATATTTTAAATCCCCACTGCAGGCCTTCAGACTGAAAGTACACATTTAAAAGTTACAGTGTCTTTATAGATCAGCATCACCGAACTTCTTACCTTGTTGACTATGCTCTCCTAAAGTTTTCCCTTTTCTTCGCTCCTCTTCTGGTTTGTGAGAAATAACTCAGAATCCCATCCACAAGTCACTTAAAGCTCTGCTTCGGGAAACTAGGTTTGCCAATTTGGTTTTAAACTAAAACGTAAATCTGTTGCTTTATGAATATAAAGTAAGAATCCAGCATGCTGGGTTACAGATATATTTGCAAAAAGGACTTACCCTCGTAGGGCAAATGCGGTGTTCAAATGTGAACAAAATCAAATTTACTCTTTGATATACATACGATTCCAAAAAACAATACATCTCAATTCACGGAACACTTACTGACAGCCTACTATGCCCAAGATATTGTGCCAGCTACTGGTAACTTTATCTTTGTTTTAAAATCAATTTCTTTACCCTGGTCTGTGCATATACTGGCTGCCTGAACTCTCCTCAGGCTCCCCTTGGATTCAAGGCTTAGAACAACCGCACCAACAAAAAGAAAGCTTCTTAGAGGCATGCAAAACTTCTCACTGGCTATTAAAATCTTTGCTTTGAGGGCTTGTCAATATCTGGAGCACCACAAGGTTTTCTCCAGTCTAGAACAGCACATCTTTCTCTGGAATCTTCCATCAAGGATTTTGAGAGAAAAATGGACATTACGTCTCAGAACATATCTGAAGGCACATTTACTACTTTCTATATTAGGGGCTCTGATCTCATTGTGGTGAGGTTCATAGTTGTTTTATTCTGGTTTATAAAGTATTTTCTAACAAACTAAACTTTTGGTGATAGTCACACAGTACAGTAGTTAATAAAGAGGCTAGCTAATAATTCCAGTTATTTTTATACCTTGTTCTTTTTGTTTTTCTTTTTCACTTTTGAGGTATGGGGCACAGGATGAAGTCCAATGATTTTGGATTCACCTAATTCCCTTCCCTCAGCTCTTCCTGGGTCCCTCGAACAAAGGGAAAATCAACCACTATATTCTGAAGTCCAAAAATTCCAAGTGGAAGGAGAAAAGTGGTGAGATGATTGTATTCAGAACAGATTTCAGGAGGACAGCAGGAGACATGACAGAAAGAGAGCTTGGGGCTTCCCTGGTGGCACAGTGGTTGAGAGTCCGCCTGCCGATGCAGGGGACACGGGTTTGTGCCCCGGTCCAGGAGGATCCCACATGCCGCGGAGTGGCTGGGCCTGTGAGCCACCGCCGCTGAGCCTGCGCGTCCGGAGCCTGTGCTCCGCAACAGGAGAGGCCACAACAGTGAGAGGCCCGCGTACCGCAAAAAAAAAAAAAAAAAAAAAAAAAAAAAGAAAGAGAGCTTGACTCATTTAAATATAAAAATGAATATATAATTTGTGTGTTCATTTTATTAATCATGTAAATAAAATACATAATATACATACTAGCTATATACCCTCTGAATATACATAGCATAATATTATACAATGATAGGATATACATTAACTATTAGATCCATAATGATGCGTGTGAATAGAAGTACGAGTCAGAGTTGCTCAGGGCACTTCTGAGGCTGTCTGGGGAGAGGGACGCTGCTGGGGAGGCATAGCCTGTGAAAACACTGACCCCAGGGGATCCATTTTACCTATTCTATAAATTAGGTCCCAAGTTTCCGAGTTAGATTTTGTTTGGGAAAAATCTCCTACTCCCTCACTACCTTTTTTTAAATTTATTTTTTATTTTTGGCTGTGTTGAGTCTTCGTTGTGGTGCGCGGGCTTCAGTAGCTGTGGCACACGGGCTCAGTAGTTGTGGCTTGCAGGCTCTAGAGCACAGGCTCAGTATTTGTGGTGCACGGGCTTAGTCGCTCCGCGGCATGTGGGATCTTCCTGGACCAGGGCTCGAACCCATGTGCCCTGCGTTGGCAGGTGGATTCTCAACCACTGCGCCACCAGGGAAGTCCTGTCATTTCCTTTTCAGGCTGACTTTTCACTGCTCCCCAAAGGTACATGTTACCTTTTCTTCAGATAAGTTGATCTTCACATGGCCCTCCTCCCTCCCCTGATAAAACAAACTATGTCTATTTCCAATTCTGTTTCTTCCCACCCATCCAATTACTACTCATTCTTTAAGGCCAAACTCTGGCCCCATCTCCTATATGAATCCCTTCCTAGAAACTCTAGTCTATAACCACCTTCCTCCCTTTTCTTAACTCCTTTTCCTCTATTTGACCTTTTAATTAATGCGACTGGTATATATTCCACTTCTTCTAACTCACTTTTGGTTTTGAATTGCTAGACTAAACCCTGTATGGATAATCTCTGAATCCCTTAGGTATGCACAACCAGCTGAACACAAGTATCAATAGGACCCTTTTTCCTCCCCCTATTCCAGGTAACCTGAGTTTTACCCGCTCCATTTTACCTTTCACCCGAGACAATGCACTGTCCCTGTCTATAGCATCAGAACAGGGAGTTATCCCTCCTTATACCTCACTGGTCAGAGCAAAGACAATCTCCTGTATCCTACTCTATTTGGCTGGTTAACATAAGAATACGTTTGTATTTAAAGTGGGGAAACATTAACATAAACTGATGGTTACAATCTAATATTTTAAATGCAGTGTAAAACATATTCCTAGAGGAAGCATATCTAATAGCAAAACATGTAAGAAATAAAAGTTGGGTCACATTTGGATATGAAAAAAATATAATAAAGAATTGGCAACACCAACATAATCCATGAATGTGCTGCACACGGGTCTTTAAAAGTTTCCTCACCCCCCCCCCCATAAACCTGTATTCTCATAAGAATCCATGTAACAGCTATAAAAACTATTATTCAATTAAAAAACAGTGTTTTGTTCTCCTGCTTTCTTAATTACTAGCTCACCAGGATCTAAATGTAATAACCACTTTCATTCTTTGGGTATTTACCCATAGCCCTTTAAGAAGGTACCATTTTCCCCATTTTTCAGATTAGAAGACTAAGGGCCCAAGTGACGACATAGCTAGTCCAGAGTCACTGAGTTGGCAGAAAGACTGGAACTTGGTTCTGGCTCACTCCGAAGCCCAGGTTTTCCCACAGGGCCACTCTGACCAACTGAATGCAATGTTTCATATGTACAGTATTTCGGCTACATATCAGTTAAGTAAGCTTTCCTGAAATAGTCCAATTGCCATATATTATATTCTTACTATGGAGAAATACCTTCTAAGTATCAAGGAACTGATTTTAAATTTGAACTATCAGAACAGAATCATTTTTAATTCTGAGATTTCCTATCCTAATTCATGTCTGACTTAGGTCAGAAAAAGGGGAAGATTTGCTCTTATTCCTTAACTAGGATGTCACTTTTATTAAAAGATACTGTAGGTATTAATACATCCTAGCATGCACTTGGAATTGTTTTACAAAAGTGATCATGTTTTTTTTTAATTAAAAAAACATATATACTATGGTTGTGTTTATGGAACCCTGCATTTTTCTATCTGCTAACATAACAGACCTGTTCATAAGTGTTTTTCAATTTTCTGCTACATGCAGAAACACTCACCCCCTTCCTCTGAATGGCTGATTTTTCCTCTCTGAATACACTACAATATAATCATCCTCACTGAACTGTATTAAAAGATATACCTAAACACATTCATATCTCTTCATAGACCTTTTACATGAAAAGAATAGGAAACATTCTTTCAGTGCCACAAGAAGGAATATTTTCCCCATTTAGAAATGTTAGTTTTCAGTCTCCTGTTAAACAATGGAGTTAAATCCTAGATGCAGTGAAGTTCTATTCACTTTGAGTATTCATTCTTATGGTGGCTTCTCTGCCTGATTTGTTAAAAAAAGACAACACAATTTGTAATTGATTTTTTTTTATCGCTAAACAACTAATTTTGTCTTCCAAAAAAAGCTCTAGGGTTTATTAACTGTGCAATCACAATTTACTGAGGCCCTTTCATCAAATTAGCCCTGCAACAATGCAATTTTTGCCTTATTTTACTTCTGTTTCAAGAAGGGCTTTCCACTATGACTCTTATTAAGACAGACAGTCACTCTCTTCTAATTTAGGTGTTTTTCTCATGGCAACAATTCATTATTACAGCTGAAGGATTTTTTGTAACCCAATTCTGGGCTTCCCTTTCCTTATTTCCTATTTTCTAAATGTCATAAAATGAGTTATCTCCAAATTGTAGCAACCACTGGTTCTCCAAACGAATGTGCTCTGTTGTTTAGAAATAGGAATTTCAATTTAGGAATAATCCAGTAAATTCCTCCCGTGCTTTATTTTGTTTATTCACTTATTTTACACTTAGCTCTAAAATAACAAGCTTCAATGGAATGACTGCGTCATTAAATTTTTAAGTGTTCTTTTCCTTCAGCATACCCAAGCAAGATACATTTACTATATTTTACCTTTCTGCGATTTACTTACAGGAGTATGGGATTCATATGGACTCTCATCAATAGCTATATAAAAATCTGCTCCTACATCATCAAAGAAATATTCTTTGTCTGGTTCCTAGCACCCAACTTAACTCTGGTCCCTCAAAGGCACAGTCAGTATCCCAAATGCCAAAGGAGTACGTGAATGAGAATCCAGAAATAGAGCCCTGGAGATCAATAGATGTAACAGAGAAAGCGTTTACATTCTCAGGGGCAAAGCTCACTGTGTTTCTAAGTGGATCAGAGATATGATCCTCGGCCACCGTGAATGGAACAGAAACTAGATGCCATCAGAGGGAGACACAGGTCCTAATGCGGTGAGGTAATACGACAAGAATAGAAGAGTCAAGGAAGGAAGTGCGGCCCTGAGGAATCTTAAAATAAGCTCGCACTTGCATCCGGACCCTCAGAAGAAAGAGAAAAGGCGCAAGGCAGAATTTCAGTGTTTCCAACCCTTGGATCGGAGAGGCATCGACTTTTACTTTCTCTGCTTCCCCACTGAAGTTACACACTGAGAACTCTGAGAGTTATGTCAGCATGTTTTCCTAGGAATAGAATAAGCGGAAGATTGCTGACATCTTTCTAGGTTGGTGGGATGCCCTCATCAAAATGCTGACTCTCCACACAGAGAGATATCCAACGGAGGTGGCCCTGACACATGCTCTGAGTGGACATGTCTAAGAAGATTGCTGAAGCACAAATTTCAAGCCAAAATGCCTGGGAAACAGTCAACGTAGAGGGATTTTGCACATGCTAGGCACACTGCAGCAGCCTTTTTTGCAGAGAGCAATTCAGCAGTCTGTCAATCAAAGGTCCTGAGGCTGACAGGCCACGAACACCCACTTCTGACCTTGCTGGGCCACCAGGACAAGGGGGATAGAAACTGGCTGACAGCAGAAATTCCCCCAGTGGAACAGAAAGAAACAAAATTATTGCTAAAAGGAACTTCTCCACTCTGGCCTCCTCTGCAAATCCACTGTACACCATCCTATGCGTTCACCTCAGTCCCCAGATGGCAAATGAGATGGTGTCACAAAGAAAAAGCCAACTCTTGAAGCTCTCCTCTTAGAAGCAGGTATTCATAGTTTTGTTTTTTGTTTCGTTTGTTTACCGACAGTATTTCTCATTGGGTAGGGCAACTCATATACCCATTGGCTTTGCTTTCTTGGTAAGCCAATTTTCGATACATCAAGAGTTAATTCTACGTGAATTTCTATGAGGTTAAGTCCAATAATTATTTTACTGTGTATAGAAAGCAGAAGAAAAAGATGAGAAGGTCTCTTTTCATTTACTTGAGGCTAGAGTTGAAAATATTAGATGGGCTCTAATATGGAGATAGCCCAGCACGCAGACTGAATAAAATTAATTTTATCTCCATGTGAGATTGTTGTAATAAAGTGAGTTTACTTGCTTGAGGACTTATTGATCTGGGGGTTTTTATAAAAGCTGATATCATTTTTTCCCCTGGTGAATAAACATTTATAGATTAACGGGTCTAAAATCTTTTCCTGAAATCCAACTTTAAGCTATGAGTTGGCGATGCAAAACTGAGTAAAAATACAATCCCAACTTTATCCCCCAGGAGTTCATGCCCTACAGGGGAAGTCTTATACATAATTGGACATTTACGATGAAATGAATTATGTGCCCCTCTCACAGCCTGTTGGGCTGGAAATAACAAAATCGGAACTCTACAGTGAATATTTACTGGGCAGTTCCAATGGACAGGAGAGTACACTTAGCCAAATACATCCCTCTCTGCCCCATTCTAAAAGTATTCTTCATTGTTCAGCTGGACACATGGATGTACCAACCTGAGACAGACGGCCTGTGATATCAAAACCCAACCTGTGGGAGTCTTACCTTGACGAAATAGACATGAACCTAGTATTTTAAAATGAATATATATTCATACACACACACACACACACACACACACACACACACACACACACACACACACACACACACACATACACGAGTCTGTGTCCCTCCTACAGCACGCTTCTTCTCCATGTCTGTATTTTCAGTATATGAAACAGTCCATTTGCTTTCCTACCCTTTCCCCAATCTTAGAGTAATAACTTCTAGGAAAGAAGAAATAATAAAGAATGATTACACAATCTTATTTGGGCAAAAAGCTAACATATGCGTATCAAGGCCAAAAATATGGATTTCAAGATAAAACATATGGATGCCCATATGGAAAAAAAGGTTTCCTGGCCGGAAACTCTGCTGTTGCATTTTTTATGCCTATATGTGTGGTATGTTTTTTTTTCCTTCTGCTGAATAACGCTGTCTGCCGACAGATCCAAATGTTATAAATTCACATGCAAATTTTACAAAATGCTCCACTGTTATCATCTTTATTAGATTTTTTTTTATTCTCTTAATCCTTTTCATCGCTTAATAGCTCAACAAGTAATGGATTTTTAGTAAAACGGTGAGGCTTATTACAATCAATCCTGGGACTGAATCTTTTCTTGATGCTTAACAAATGAAACTTATTTTTCTTTGAAACCTCAGTAAGAAAATCCTTCCCTTCCCACACAAATGTGTGTTCGTGCGTGCACACACACATATACAACAGGTGGTGCCCTTATGACCCTGAGTAGCCATCAGACAGTTGGCAACAGACACAGGTTCTATTCTGGAGAGACACATCCCATGGAGATCATAAAACATGGGTCAGTTAAGAGATAAAATCTCAAGGAAGTTTCCATCTTAGTCTCTTAAACTGTATTCATCGAGACCTTTTTCTTGTAAGAGGGAATGGAGGTATCAAGAGAAAAACAGGAGACTTTTGAGAAAATGTGTCCTTTAATGCCGTGCCTCCTTTTAAGTCAGTGGATTCTTTGTGAGCAGGTTTTTAAATTTGAAGTTATCATAAACTTTACAAAAGAAAACATTCTTTCATGAAGAACATTTAGTGTGCCTCTTCTGGCATTCAGATAACTAGACCATAAATTAAAATTCGAGCCTTACAATACTTCAGGGGCAAGTATCTTATCAGCTAAGACATGCCCACCAAGGAGCTCCTCTCACTGGATATCTGGCTATGTTGCAGTTTCACAGGGGAAGGGGCATACTTTCTAGATTTTGGGCCCCTGGAGCTCTATATTTCAAGAGCATCACCTTCTATCCTGAAGGTTCCTTATGGGGTTTATACATTACTTCCCACAGGGGAGAGAAAACTAGCTCCTATTTAAGAGAAAGAATATTATGGGGAGTTTATCTGTGGTATTTAAAGTTATAAGGTACTATTTAAGTTCTTTTTAGTCTCTTTAAGGAAGCAAAAGTGGATACTGGGCCTTTAAAGGGCCTCAGATTATCCAAGTGGAGTCTGTTGGATTCTCTTTGAATCCACTTATACCAGTGGTATCAAAGGCAAAGAAAATAAGGAGAAGCTAAATTCCCTGAAAGGGTGAAGCAGGGGCAAAGCTGATCTATAGCAACCAACACAGCCCTGTTCTTGCACACTTTCACCATGTTCAGCTATGACAGCAATAATGGCCAACACGTCTAAATAATTAAATTGTCCTCTCTACCACTTGTCCTGCTTGGTATCTCTAGAACCAGAATAAAAGCCAACTCTTTATGTTCTTATTATGTGATGGCCAAGCTTACCTTGTTTTAAGGTAATTTTTTTTAACAAAAGGTCACGGTTAAGGTCAGTCATTAACTATATTCAGTGTCTGCCTTCAAGAATACAGTTCAAATTCCACAGCTGGGCATTGAAAACTATTCACAAGTTGGTCCCAAGCTACCCTTCCCAACTATAATATATATATATTTTTGAGGTATACCACACTCAACAAACTATTTGCTCTTCCTTGTATAAACAAATACACATCCAGGGACTGCCCTGGTGGCACAGTGGTTAAGAATCCACCTGCCAATGCAGGGGACACGGGTTTGATCCCAGGTCCAGGAAGATCCCACGTGTCGTGGAGCAACTAAGCCCATATGCCACAGCTACTGAGCCTGCGCACCTAGAGCCCGTGCTCCGCGACAAGAGAAGCCACCACAATGAGAAGCCTGCACACCACAAGGAAGAGTAGCCCCCGCTTACCACAACTAGAGAAAGCCTGCACACAGCAACAAAGATCCAAGGCAGCCAAAAAATAAAAAATTAAAATAAAATTTTTTTAAAAAAAATAATAATAATAAAAATACACATCCAGCTTCCAAGCTCGTATTCCTTCAGTTCTTCCCTCCTGGAATGTTCCTTCCCATCCATTTTCCTTCCTTCAACAGCACTGATTTAGTAAACAATTTGCCAGGCAATATCACAGACAATGGAAATCTATTGGTGAACAAGCAGAAACAGTTCCTGAGTTCAGGAAGCTTACAATCTACTCGATATCTAAACCATCCCCTGAGGCTCAGCAATAATTCCCCGATGTCCTCCCTGATGCTTAGGCCAGTAAACAGTAACTACCCCAATTCTCCATCAAATCAGACTAAACTTCTACAGTGCCTAACAGAATGCCAAGGCCTCATCGGGCACACAGGAATAAATAGAACTTTAAAGATATACATACAATAAGCTTTCAAGATAAATCTTGAAGGGATGATATTACTATTAAAGGAACATTCAACCCCATTTATTTAGCTGAGTGCATCATTTGTCCTAAGCACGGGGTTTGGCAGGTGGAAAGCCACCAACACACCCTTATTTAATTGTACACGTGAATAAGACATAATTCCTTCACTCAAGGAGCTTATAATCATATAGAGGTGATAAGATGTAAACAAAGAGGCAAGAAATACACAATAAAATGTCCATCGGAAAAACGGTGACAGCAAGGAAAGATGACCGCTTGCTGTAAAGCAGAAGCAGTGTAAAGGTTGTCTGTGTAGTGACTGCTCCTCAAAGGTGCCTGAAGGAAGCCTGTTTTGTGACCGCTTAGGGGATATAACACAGCAAACTGCAAGAACCAAAACTAATTTGAAATTATTTTCTAAATGCAATGTATGTAATGTTCCATTCAATTAAAACAGATGATTTGGATTTGAGTCAATACAACACATTATTCAATGATTCTGGAAAGGCTTTTCCAAAATGCAGGTTGGTTTGAGTTTCTGGAAATGCTGACCTCCCGACCTGGAACAGAAGCAAGTGGTTTTTATTACGTTTATACTGTGGATTTCGACCATCCCTAATCCTGAGTTGCCAAATTGTGTATTCTTCTGTGATTTGATTATTACCTATGTTCTACTTGACTGTGGGTCATTTTACAAAAGCTCTGTGGGTCAGATCAGGAAACTCAGACCTGACAGTGAATTGCATTTCACAGACTCAGGAACCATAGAGTACAGATGCCTTAAAGCCAGTGGTCCACTTCTCTTTTAAAGGTCTTGGTCTTAACTCTCTGAGTCAGGTAATTTGTCCTGTAAATATTCTGAAAAAGCCTGAATCCATGAGACAAATGCAAGATGAACCAAGCCAGCTATCTCATGTAGTAGCCTGAGTGAATCACCTGCATTTACCCAGTGCCTCAACCAGATGCTTGAGGAGACTGGCTGTGCTTGCATATCATCTCTTTATTAAGTTTGCTGTCTTTACAGAGGAACTCACAGGCTCTAACTTAAAGGCTGTCTCCTTCCCTCCTAGCTTAAAACCTTATTTTTAGGAGGAAGAAAAGATGAGGGAGCTGAAGACTGGGGAAGGAGGTAGTAGGGGGAGGGGAGGAGAGCGCTATTACTTGCCAAACCAGCACATGTTCACCAGAGAGTGCGGTCAAGCGGTCAGAAGAAGCAGTGATGTTAATTAGCTATGAAATGAGGAATAAACCAGCATTGGCCCTGAGACTAATCAATGGGAAAATCACTCCAAGAAGCAGCTTAATGAAGTAGTATACAGCTGTTTATTTTTAGTCCGTTTATCCAGACCAAAAAAAAAAAAGAGAGAGAGAGAGACAGACAGACAGACAGAGAGAGAGAGAGAGAGAGAGAGAGAGAGAGAGAGACAGAGAGACAGAGAGACAGAGAGAGACAGAGAGAGGAATCTCCAGTAAATAATAGAAAAAAAAACTTGCTGAAGTATATTTTTTTCAAAGCCCAGGTACTGCTCTGATGTACGTATTTATAGCATAACCCCCTATACTTATTTCTTTCAATTAACAGGACAAACCATAAAAATTAGGTGGGTATAAACACCTGTGCCATACCAGAAATACACTTTTTTTAATCTTCTTTACATAGGTGTTCACACTCATTTTGATTTGTAAAAGAATATTACTTTTCCTTGAAATGTACAACTGCTGTAATTTTTTTGCAAGTGGATTATGAAAAAAGTGCTATTGACAGGAAATAGGACTCTTCTCTCATTTCTTTCAAGTGTGAGGGAAATTACCTGGAAAATATTTTTGCTTGTTTTTCACTTGTAAAAAATATGACTGACATCTATCTACAAGCAAGACCACAAAGCCTATTAAGATCTACTGATCTCCAGGGTTTTTCGATAGAAGTACATCATACTATATATGGGGATCAAAAACTAGAAGCCCAATTAGGGGGAAAAAATCTTTGTCATTTTATCAGGATGGTGAGAAAACAGAGTAGTCAGTTTCAACAGAGTCTCTCTTTGAGAATCTCTTCCTCGGCTCTAATTGGAAGATAAAATTTTCTTCTGAAGGATATAAATGTTCTTCTACCTTAGCACATTCCAAATAAACAAAAGGGACTTCTCAACTGAGAAAATCTTACTCACCAATCTGGAAACAAGCTTAGAGTCAACCTTCCTCCTAATGATGGAGATATTACCGAAAGTCCAAACACTAACTACAGCCAGAGAGACTTGAATTAAAATACCATTTGGTCGGGGGATGGTTGGGGGAAGGAAAAGGGGAAAAAAAAGGAACCAAAAAGAGTTCCTCTGTCATGCCTCTTTTCTCCCCTCATTTTCCTCCCTTTCCTTCTTTCTATTTAGTAATATGATAAGTGGTAGTAACCCCCCATGATATAGGAAAATTAATGTTTGCAAAATATGTCCAGGTAGAAATGAGAACTTAACTATAAAGAAGATAAACAATGAGCCTCCTTGCTTTCTTTTTAAATAGGGATTCAAAATCCTAAGAGATGAAGCTTCTCCTTTTACCCCTTCTTCCAAGTGTATACACTGACTTTGTTTATCCCTTCTAGTTTCCAACTAGAAAGAGTATACAAATGTAAGAGTATACAAATGAATTTTTTTTTAAATCATGCCAAGAGTAGTGAAATGAACACACATTCTCTTGCAAAGAAAGTCTATGCAAACCTCTACAAACACCTGAAAAAAATCAAGCTCTCATTTCAACAGATCCATGCTTAGGTTTGTGGCTATTAATTGGGAAGAAAGGAACTCCCGTTACTGGACGCATCTTCTGACACTTGGCCTGAGCCTCGCTGTTCAAGGCCATTGCAATTTTTTAAGCATACTTTCCATATGATGAAGCATCTTGAGAAAACACAAACAAAAAACAAAACAACAAACCAACCACTGAAGGCAAACCCGGGA
Organism: Stenella coeruleoalba; assembly: GCF_951394435.1. Classification (NCBI taxonomy): domain Eukaryota; kingdom Metazoa; phylum Chordata; class Mammalia; order Artiodactyla; family Delphinidae; genus Stenella; species Stenella coeruleoalba. The sequence continues at coordinate 138,992,932 of NC_137169.1, forward strand.
GACAACAGCGCTCAGGTAAATCCCCTTTATAGGATGATTTGATAGCTCAAGGAAATGGAAACAAAGCACCGAGTGCTAGAACACCAACAGCTGGCTGGGAAATTGCCACAGATTGTTAGGGGGACCTGCAAACTAGAGATAGGCAATGAAAAGGTTAGAAATGATAGTTAAAAAAAGACAAATTACTCCAAACACCATATTCTTAAATCGCTGAAGCAAAACATGTTTATTCGATTTGTTTGTACGCCTATTACAAAAATGCTACTTTGGGATTCTAGGAACCCAGTCTGTCAATTTTTCAGTTTCTGCATTTTCATGGTTGCCTAGAGCTGTTTAATGCAAATACACTTCCAATAAGAGATTTCATGCCCCTAAATTACACCCAGTTAAAAGCGAATGAAAATGTAAGGTAAATAACTATAATCAGCCATATTGTCTTTCTCTTGGCACTCCTCACTTTATAGACATGTTTAAAGACACCTCTGGGGTCCTATCTTTTTTAACAAGCAGCAGTGTATTTCCTGGAATATTACTTAAGATGCTGTGCAGTGAACATTACACAGGTTAAAATGTTACCTAGAGACCTAGAAAGAATTGCATCTGTTGCAAGAGCCATCTTTTTCGCCACATTTTGGAACATCTGAGAAGATGAATGGGCATTTTGCTGTGGAGGGGATGAAAAGAAATGAGAAGAGTTTACGTTTGTCTTTCATGTGTTCATTCGTTGATCAGTCGTTGTGGAAGTCTGAAGAAAGTAACTCTGGGAAGAAATGAATGAGGGGGGAAGGAAATGTACAAATGAGAAGGACCCTCTGGATTTGCCATACAAAGAAAGCTCTTCAGAGTGAAACCACTAAATTAGCTCTCTGAGAAGGAGTGCGTTCCATGCCCCCGAACATTTTTGCCTTCGATCACTTTTTTTGGCATCATTGGTTCTTAAACATCAGCATCCTGCAGGATGACCCTGTGCAGTGTTTAAAATGCAGAGTTCTGGGCCACCCTGAGAAATGTGGATTCAATACCTCAAGGAAGGAGTTCAGGAATCTGCATTTTTTAATTGAAGTAGCGTTGATTTACAATATTGTGTTAGTTTCAATTATACAGCAAAGTGATTCAGTTATACCTATTCTTTTCCAGACTGTTTTCCATTATAGGTTACTACAGGATATTGAATATAGTTTCCTGTGCTATACAGTAAGTCCTGTTGTTTATCTATTTTATATATATATATGTGTGTGTATATATATATATATACACACACATATATATATATTTATTAGTGTGTATCTGTTAATCCCAAACTCCTAATTTATCCCCCTCTCCCTCCCCTTCTCCTTTGGTAACCATAAGTCTGCTTTCTATGTCTGTGTGTCTTTTTCTGTTTTATAGACATCTTCATTTGTATCATATTTTAGATTCCACCTATAAGTGATACCATATGATATTTGTCTTTCTCTGTCTGACCTACTTTACCATAGTATGATAATCTCTGGGTCCATCCATGTTGCTGCAAATGGCATTATTTCATTCTTTTTTTTTATGGCCGAGTAATAGGGTTCTGCATTTTTAACTAGCACTGCCAGGGAGTTTGTGGACTACCCTGCGAAAATGGCTCTATGATGTTAAGAGCACACATTATTTTTTTTAGATGGCATTGCCATTTCAAAAAGACTTCCCACCCATTCATATAGGCTTTCTCTGCAAAGCACACAATTATGACTTATAAACAAGCCTTCAGAAGTGTGATTAGCAAGGGAGCAAAGGGGAGCAAGAGATTAGAAGAATCAATAAATGGCTCGAATATGTGAAATTACCTTGTTCGTCCAAAATACAGGATGGTATTGTTCTGTCATCCTGGGGCTCAGTTGTCTCACTCCAATTTTAGGAAAAGTGGTAATCATGTCCTTTTGTGGGGAGAACAATTTCTGAAGAACCCAGTCATTTTAAAAAGTGAGATCTCCCCTCTCTATGGACAGAGCAGTCAGTATCTCGGTATCGCGGTACCCACGTGGGCGGCGTGGCAGACAGGGAGAAAGCTGGGTCCAAGTCCTGTCCCATTCTGTCACTTATTAGGGGTGCCACGTTGGGCAGTGTCTCACTCATTTCCTGGCACACAGAAGACATTCCTCATCTGCACAATGAATATACATGCTAGGCAAAGGCAGACTTCTGCACCATAAATATAAAACTACCTTTTCACAAACGATGAAGGCGAAATGAGATAGTAAAGCTGTGTCCTTTAGTACAGAGCCTGAAACCTGAAAACTGCAGACCAAATAAGATGGTGAAATAAGCTAGTCAAATCAAGCCTCAGAACTTAAATTTCAGTGACTCAGTTCAGGGTATTCATTTTCCGACTCGATTTATGAGACCTGGCATTCATTTTAGTTACTTAAGGAATTATTAAGATCTGATAGTGGGAGGAGGGGCTCATTGCATGTCCTCTTACTAATCAAGCTGAGGGGACTACAGGAAGTTAGTGCACTGTCACCCGACTTGACCAAGAAGTAGTCACAACTTGCACACTCTGAAAGTGTGTATGAATTTCATAATTATTTAGAATTTCAATGATGATGTTTTCCCATAGACACCAATTCACAGATGGAGCTTAGATTTCTAGGCCATTCCACCAAAGCCTACTTAACTTGTAAATAAAAAATGAACCACTGTTTTGTTTTTGTTATTTTTTGGGTTTTTTTTTTGCGGTACGTGGGCCTCTCACTGTTGTGGCCTCTCCCGTTGTGGAGCACAGGCTCCGGACGCGCAGGCTCAGCGGCCATGTCACAGGCCCAGCCGCTCCGCGGCATGTGGGATCCTCCCGGACCGGGGCACGAACCCGCGTCCCCTGCATCAGTAGGCGAACTCTCAACCACTGCGCCACCAGGGAAGCCCTGAACTACTGTTTTGATGGGAAGACATGTCTATGGAACATTAGGACACATCCTCCTCTACTTCTGTCTAAGGTGGAAAAAATATCTTCTTAGCTTGGCACTGAACAAAGCCACCCCGACCTTAGCTTCTTTAACTTGATACAGTCCCATTAACTCAAGCACCTCAGAAGTAGAAGGGCACGTGCTTCTCTTTGGCAGGGTCCCGGGTCACAGACAGAGCTGGAAAGGACTTCCAAGGGTCTCAGGGGAAGTAGGAGGGCACAGCAGACTGGTTATCTGTACTAATCTGTACTATCTGTACTGTTACTAATTCCCTTAAAAATATTGGGGACACTTTTAGGCGATGAATAGTTAAGAAACGTTATAGATAATAACAAAGTTTCAGGGCTGAGAACCAAAGACACATGAATTATAATCTGGATTTTCTTTTCATATAAGTACTTAACCACTATCATTAATAGTACTTTCTGGGACATTTGCGATTTATTCTTTGAATAAATACTCTCATAAACACTACATTTTAAGACAGTGTTTATGTTCTTCCATATTATTGAGCTGTGCTTTGAAAGGAATGAGTCCATGCTATTATTTCCACTTCTTCAGCCACTGACTTTATCCTTGAAAATGAAGGTTCTGGAACAGGCTCAAAGGCAATGAGTTGCCTGTTCAGGGCCACTGAAGAGGCGGAAAAGAGATACGTAGTTTACACTTCACAATTCTAGAAGATCATTTTGGAATTTCCACTGGAACACACTGTCTTTTGACATTCCTCTCTGACTTCAATGTGCAAACGCCTGAAGGGACTCACCAGCCATGATGAAAGTTTTAGGGACTTTGTACATGGTCTCTTCCAGGGTGCTTGGCTCTCCTCCTGCACTGACCGTGGAATATACACAAAGCATATACAGAAGCTGGCAGAGATACTCAGGAGACGCTAACATTGATGTGCTTCTGAAGGAAGAGAGGGAAAGGCTGGCTAAAGCCCAAATAAAAGGTAGGTGGCAAAACTAGCAGAAGCCAATCAGCCCATCTAGATGGTGAGTCTGGCAGGTACTGGTAGCCACACTAGCCCAGAAGGTGGCTGGAGGACCTGCCAAGTCTTTGAATGCAGAGTCAAAACCCGACAGAGTCATGCTTTATGCCTAAGACTCGTATATCAGAATCGCTGATTTCAGTAGACCCGACGGGGGTTTTCCCTTCACCTCTTTGCTTTTATAAATTGAACAATTCTGTCCTCTCTTTATGGTATCATAAAGCTGCTAAAGAAATCCCAATTAGTTTTTTTACCCTTCAGAATCAAGAGCTTTAATAACTTCGTTATAAAAGATTTCCATAACAAGGCACAGAATACCCTGTAAGTAAGTATTAGTTGCACTTAACACCAACCTCAATGGTCAGGAGCTACAGAGGAGAGTCCACAAAGATGAACTAAGGTACCTCTAACAATACACCAAATCTTCCAGGCTGGCAAACCACAAATCTAGAATTCTTAGAGCTTTGCCAAAGACAAACAAAACATTCTAACTATTTGGGTTTACTGTTTTTTAAGAAGGGAAAAGAAGATATCACCCACTCAAGTTCGTGTTCAGGTTGTGGGCATTTTGGAAAGCTCCCAGAGTAAAGCAATAATGAGAACAGAACTCCCAGCAGCAGTAAGAGAACTGAGCAAAATTAAAATTATATATGGGGTGTGGGTGCATGAGTGGTGTGTGTGTGTGTGTGTGTGTGTGTGTTGCACTGCGTGGTCTGAAACAGTTCGGTCTGGTTTGAGGGGAAAGAACTGTGACCTAGTGTATAAATTTTATCCTAATATACACACCATGTTATTTCAAACCTTTACATAAGGACTTAACCTCATGTTCTATCTCTTGGTCCCAAATCATAAGGACCTTGACACTTTGAGTGGACCAAGGGTAGGTTATGTAATAAAATTTTAAACCATGGCAGCTTGATGTCCTTTAGTTACACTAAGGGCTCACAGGTAATCACAATACATTTACTCTATCTGTATCTTTAAATTGCAAAGTGTACACTGGAGAGAACTCGAGGATATGTAACCATATCCAGTTCTCGTGAATCTCAGATAATGACAATGAAGAGAAACAGCAGAAGTTAGAAGTGCACTCAGGGTGTCACACTGCCAAGTGAAATATGCTTCCAGAATATTCATGCAGAGAGCCCAAATTTCTCACTCCCTTGCTCCCGCTGTCACGCCAGAGGAGACTAAAGCTAGACGGTGAGAAGCCCTCCCGGATTCACTGCTGCTGTGGTTTGCTTCTTAATCCTGTGACTTTGTGTCTGTGTGAGGAAAACATGATTGGAATTGAAAGAGCACGTGAGAGTGGGCTGGGAGAGCCAAGCAATGCAGCTACCTTGTTGTGCAAAGGGGAAGGAGCAAGACCAGAACGTCTGGAGCTCGGAAGACCCTTGCGATTTGATGCAAGGCTCCGAGCAAAGCTAGAGTCACCCACGTGGAACTGTTAATCCCCCTTCCTCCACTTCCCCTCACAGAGGATACTATGTCTTGGTTCCGAGAGATTCTTCTCAGTATATAATTTGAGTCATCCCTCCTCTTGCTAAAATGTGAATGCGTCCTCTTTAGCTATGCAGCAGAATTCTCACGAACCAATCAGGGACGAGGTGCCTACGAACACCGTTTCTATACCTGAAGTCTGTCAGCATGATCTTCACAAGGCTTATCTCCCAGCTGCTATTTTCTAAACTTCTAATTCCTGAACCATCGCTTCATCCTCGATAGCATCCTGTTTCATGGTCCAGGGTGGTTCTGACCTTGAATATAATGATAATCATTCCTGCCTCCTTGGAGAGAGAAGGGGGAGAAACGTGAGTCCGCTCTGTGCCTTCTCCAGTACAACTGCTTACACACACCTCCACACCAGACCTATTTTGAACTCCTTCTAGAGCTCAGAGGTGAGTCGGTGAAGGTTCCCATCTCTTCCGATACTTCAGCAGCTAAGAAAACATGAGAGCTTTTGAAATGGCTTTGTGGCCCCCTACTGAAAACAATACTACTGGCTGAAACAGTACTCAAGACATTCCACCTCCCAGGACGTGCTGAGATATTACTGCACGGGCAGCAGCATGGGATCTGCCAGCCTTTTTGGTGACTGTTCTCTATTATCATCACATTTGGCCTGAGGTCCACAGTGATCACCGGCCAATGCAACTTCATTCTGTTTTCATCTTCCCACTTGCCCACACAGTACAAGGCTGTCATTGTCTCATCAAGCGTTTATGAATAGCCTTTGTATGGAGAGCATCGTGTCCTGGTCGCTTCCATAGCCCAATGTGAAGGGAATCCTCTGGGTATAATTGTATGTATGTGTGTGTCTGCTTATTTGTGTGTCTGTGTATGCACGTGTCTCTGAGCTTGGCAAAACATACCTAGAATTGTGCACTCATTCTCTTAGTCTATTGTGTGTCCAAGGCCCATGTCACCAAGCGTGCCTTGTCAGTACTACAGAATGCTGTACAGTGACAAATCCCTGCCCCAGGAAATGTCCACAGCATGTAATTCTTCATGGAGTGCTTTTTTTGAAAGACTATGACTTAACTAGCATGAGGGTCAATCTCTTTTTTAAGCTAAAAGGCACTTAGGCAAAGAGATCTCTGTGTGTGTGTGTGTGTGTGTGTGTGTGTGTGTGTGTGTGTGAGAGAGAGAGAGAGAGAGAGAGAGAGAGAGAGAGAGAGAGTGACCAGCTGCACGTGTGTATATGTGCAATTGTGTGTGTGTGTATATATATGTGCATGGGGGGAGGGGCTGTGGAGGAAAGAATGGAAATAACAAGATTATAGGTTTGGAGGGTAGGCTTAGGCTCTGATTCCCCAGCTGTAAGGCACAGAGGTTGTGAAAGTGACTCAGAGAGGCAACAGCAGGCAGCAGAACCCTGCACGGCTGGTCCCTGCTGGCCTATATACTCAGGGGAGAGACCGAGCCTCATGGAGAGGAACATCCAGAGATGCAGACAGGTCAACTCCATCCGACAGAGTGAGAAGTGCCTTGGGGCTGAGGACAGTAGATGTCCCAGCTAAATTAAATGCCACTTACATGCCATCGACCCCTACCATCTTCCATACTCGGATGCATCCTCCCAGGTACTAATCATTATTTTATTAACAAGACGAGAGGTAACTCTACACAGGATGCAATTAAATTCTTGCTTGGACACTTGAATGTTTACTTCAGAAAGGGTGTTCCAAAGCCCAGAGCACACGGGAAGGAAGCAGAGGGTCTGGTGCAGAGGCTGGCCTCAGCTCCCTGCCTAGGCGTTTACTGAACCTCTTGATGGCTCCATTTTCTCACCTGCAAAACAAGGATAGTAATTGTGCCTGCCTTGCGGGGTCGAAGTGAGCAGTTTTTTAAAATTTAATATTTATTTATTTATTTTTGGCTGCGTTGGGTCTTCATTGCTGCATGTGGGCTTTCTCTAGTTGTGGCGAGCAGGGGCTACTCTTTGTTGTGGTGCGCGGGCTTCTCATCGCGGTGGCTTCTCTTGTTGTGGAGCATGGTCTCTAGGCGCGCGGGCTTTGGTAGTTGTGGCACGCGGGCTCAGTAGTTCTGGCTCGCGGGATCTAGAGTGCAGGCTCGGTAGTTGTGGTGCACGGGCTTAGCTGCTCTGCGGCATGTGGGATCTTCCTGGACCAGGGCTTGAACCTGTGTGCCCTGCATTGGCAGGCAGATTCTTAACCACTGCACCACCAGGGAAGTCCCCGAAGTGAGTATTAAAGATGATTTCAGCAAAGCACCTAGCACAAACTAGGCAAGACTGAGGAAACAGGGACTTACGAAAACTCAACAGAGGGCTGGGAGTTCCAGAGTATTTACTGCAAATACTGAATACAATCACTCCCCCACTAATAGTTTGTTACATTTATTTCCTAATTCTCTAAAAAAGATAAACAACAACCACCCTGCTCATGGATGACATTTTGCAACTTCCATTCCTAAAACAACTCAAAGCCTGCTACCTACAGATAAAATGGTTCTACCAGAGACAAGAAGCTACGTCAAACCCTTTGTTCAACTTCAAAGTTTATGGGATACTCCAGATATCCTGTTAAATGTAGTGTGAGACTGCAAAAAATTAAACTAAGTCATTAAACAAGTGTACTTAGTGCCTGTTATAAACAGAATCAGCTTCTTTTCTCCCAAAGATACTTATGTTTTTTCTCTTTCTTATCTCTACTGCTGGGAACTGCTGAGCTTAACAAAGCAAACTTGGCTTTACTTATCAGAGTGAGCTCAGGAACCCCTAAGAGAAGGAGTTACCCAAACACCAGAGATGCTACGCTCTACAAGAAGCCCAGAAGATGGTTTAATGCCAACAACCCCCAGCAGCTCCATGACTACTAGGCAGGCTTAAATTTTAGAAACACAAATGGGCCATCTGCATTTGATGTGGCTGCAAAGCCCAGCCACTGCCTGGAAGTTTATGACAAGGCAGACATTCCGGGACTCTAAGCAGTTTCTGGGATCTTAGCACTGAGCGGAGATATAAAGAGAATACATGTAACAGAAAGCCACCCTCTTCTGAACTGCTCAAGGAAAATTCCTCACCCCAAATGAGATTAAGGGCTCGGCACAGATAAGTGTCTGTGACATCCATTTCAATGCCATCCTGCACAAAATGACATTTTATGTCACTCAAACTGGAATCATTTCAGAATTCTCATGAAAATCCAATATACGCTGATTTTTTTCTTCATACTATGCATAAAGAAAGATTAGTCAAACAAATTAAAGATGCAAGGGATATTGCAGGGAGTGTACTTAAATGAACTTTAGAGGTTTCAACATATTGTATACAAACAGGCGGTCCATCACACAAGGGATGAACTGTGGGCTTTTCACGGGGGCCCCAGGGTTCAATGTCATGGTCTCACTCACCCTCAACATCAAGGCCAGGTTCTTCGCTCACTAGGCTCTGGCTGCTTCAGTCTTTTTTCTGTTCCTTGAGCCAGCCCAGTTCATGCCCACCTGAAGGCCCTTGCTCTTTTTTTTGTTTTTAATTTTTATTTTATATTGGAGGATAGTTGATTTACAATATTGTGTTAGTTTCAGGTGTACAGCAAAGTGATTCAGTTATACATATATCTATTCTTTTTCAGATTCTTTACCCATATAGGTTATTACAGAATATTGAGTAGAGTTCCCCGTGCTATACAGTAAGTCCTTGTTGATTATCTGTTTCATATATAGTAGTGTGTATATGTGAATTCCAAACTCCTAATTTATCCCTCCCCACCACCTTTCCCCTTTGGGAAACCATAAGTTTGCTTTTGAAGTCTGTGAGTCTGTTTCTGTTTTGTAAATAAGTTCATTTGTATCATTTTGTAGATTCCACATGTAAGTGATATCATATGATATTTACCTTTCTCTGTCTGACTTCATTCACTTAGTATGATAATCTCTAGGCCCATCCATGTTGCTGCAAATGGTATTATTTCATTCTTTTTTATGGCTGAGTAATATTCCATTGTATATATGTACCACATCTTCTTTCCATTCATCTGTTGATGTACATTTAGGGTGCTTTCATGTCTTGGCTATCGTGAATAGTGCTGCAATGAACATTGGGGTTGCATGTATGTTTTTGAATTATGGTTTTCTCTGGATATATGCTTAGCAGTGGGACTGCTAGATTATATGGTAGCTGTGTTCTTAGTTTTTTAAACAACCCCATACTGTTCTCCATAGAGGCTGTACCTGTGCTTGCTGATCTGTCTGCCAGGAATATTCTGCCATCAAATCCTTATAGGATGGGTTTCTTCTCATTACTATGCTCTTGGACCAAAGATTATCCCTTAAAGTTCAAGCCTTCTCTGACTGTCTAGTCATTCTCCATCATACCTTCATTTTATTTTCTTCCTAACACTTATCACCATCTGAATTCTACACAGTTTTCTTTGTATATTTATTTAACAATGGAACACTCCACTAGACTTGAAGGTCAGTGAACACTTGGACTTTGTCTTATCACCACTGTAGCCCTAGCATCTGGGGCTGTCAGCAAACACACATTTATTAAAGGAAAATTAGCTTAAAAATATCTAATATATTTGTTTTAAGAGATTCTGAAAGACGTCTACTTAGAAACAACTGAGAAGCAGCACAGTATGTACTAGAGAGTAATAAAACATCATACTTTCAAACATTTTACACTTCAGGCTCTTACTAGTTTCAACAGGCTACCTCTCCCTGCTTTCCCAGTATATACGCTCCCCCATTCCATTTTATTTATTCAGCCTGAAAGAGAAAAACTGTCAAACTCTGGAATAAACACAGTAAACTGAAATCAACAGTGCTGCTAATAGTTTTATATCCGTAGCATCATTGTGAAGCAACAGAATATTCTCTGGAGAAGGCTCAGCCTCCAGTCTAAGGTGAAATGAAGAGAGAGAGAGAGGCTAAATTTGACATGGGCTCACTCAATACACAGAAACCTCCAGCATCCATGGTCTACTTGGACCTCTGTCACTGCGCAGTGGGTTGGGAAGTACGGCCTTAACTGAATAGTACATTTCTCCTGTAACCAGCTCTGAGGATGCGCACCGCCTTCTACAACCCATGATACTAGCCAACCTTCCTCAACAACTTCACAAATTCCAAGATACATTAACATCCTGGAAACAAAAGATTCAAATGCCAGAATGATGCTTCTCAAAATGAAGAGGTGATATTACCCATGGGTGATGGACCTGAATGAAGGTAACTTCCTAGGATAGGGGACCAGTACCCAGAAGAGAGAAAGGGAAGGAAAGATCCAGAGAATTCTTGCCATATCTCTGTTATATCACCCGCTACCAAATGACTCGTGGGGGACTTCTCTTCCTCTCTGGAAGAAGTAGCTACGTATAGTGTTTCCTTTTTTTTTTTTTTTTTTTTACATTTAGAGATAAGGAATGTTTTCCCAAAGAAATGAGATAAAGAGTCAAGCACAGGTTCATGCACTGTATCTGGAAATATCCCCAAATGTTTCTTGTGCACCTGTAACTGTCTGCATACGCGTGTGCATGTGTCTATGTGAAAGTACGTATTTTTGGGGGGATGTGTGTGTCCACGTGCACCCCTGAGGAACACTGAAAAAGTTGATGTGGGACCTGTCACACTGGGAGGGACTCTGAGAGCTGGAACATTCTGAGTAGGTAATACTCCATGTTGTAAACTGCTCATACAGCAGGACTGAGGAAAAGGCCTCACCTAGCCACCGGCTGTTACTGACTCTGGGAAAATGAAAATACAGCATCTCTGCACCTGTTCACCTGATGGTGAAAGAAGGAAAAGCCATTACCGAGTGACAGGAGACGAAAAACCAAAATCCACTTCAGCAACTCATCTCACGACTGGTGATTAATCTCGCACTCCCCCAACCCGATGCCCATTAACCAGATAATTAATAATTTCTTTAGGGATTCTGGCTCGGCAACTGTTTTATCAACCTGCACAGCATTGGGGAAATGCTGCATTGGTGATCAAACGTCTGGAACCAGGCAAGAGCCATAAAGAAACAGTGGGGGCTTCGCAGCCATTTGTAAGTCTCTTTCAAAATGAGCAAGTATGGCGCGAGCAGTCCAGACTCATTTTTTATCACTACTGTTGGCAACCCTGCATCGCCAAGGACCAGTGATCCCCATACGCCCACCCCAGGAGAAGACCCCCTTTGCACTGGGACAGCTCAAACACTTGGGATCGCATGGGCTTCCCTACTATGTACACAAAACCAGAATAAACCAGACGTTTATAAACTTTGGAAATGCATCTTTTTAAACAGTGCATAATCTGAAACCTCCTGGAATCAGAAGTTTCAAATAAGTATGTGATTAGAACCATGCCGGTTGATATATTTCTTGTTCTCCCTGGCTCTCATTCACATCCATCTCATGAAGGAAGGCACAAGGAAACAAGAGCACCCTTTCTGAGTCTCCTGTGTACATCTATCCTCCTTCTCTCATGTTAAAATTTGTTCCACAGGCAGAAACCAGCTCCTCGGTTTTTTTACCTATATTTTTATTAAGACTTTAAGACTGTGAATAAAATCCCAAGGAGAATAATAAGTCATGAGGATTGCTATTTAAAAGGCTCACCAATGGCCTTTCCTGGTGGCACAGTGGTTGAGAGTCCGCCTGCCGATGCAGGGGACACGGGTTCGTGCCCCGGTCCGGGAAGATCCCACACGCCGCAGAGCGGCTGGGCCCGTGAGCCATGGCCGCTAAGCCTGTGCGTCCGGAGCCTGTGCTCCACGAAGGGAGAGGCCACAACAGTGAGAGCCCCACGTACCGCAAAAAAAAAAAGTCTCACCATTAAAATGTCAACTGATTCATTTTCTTTCCTAACGAGAAAAACACTACACTGAAAATATTATTATACATTTCTCTCAGCGCTATACAAAATGCAATTTGGATGGAAAAGAAACAAGAGTGTAATCCATCCTCGTCAGAAATCACAGTGGACTTGCAGGCAGAAAACCTGGGTTGAGGCCTGCCTCGGTCACACTGTATTTTGGTTTTGTCTCCTCCTGCTTTTTCCAGGTGAGGTTTGCCATGATAGTGTTAATCAGGATGGTTGGCAATCAGCAAGGTGGAAGTGCGTCCACCTTATGTGGACCCAAAGGAGACATTTCCATCAGGCTTCAGGGCTAGGATAACCTGGGCTTCTCCTAAGTGTGGGTTATACAGACAAGGCAAAACTTCAGGCTGAGAGCATCTGGGCTGGGAGGAAGCTGAGAGCTAAATCAACTGTCTATTTCTAGAAAATCTGCAGGACCATAACATAGGCATCTCTCCCCAACACACATTCCAATTCAATCTTGCTAGGACAGCCTGGTTTTTCTTTCACTCTTTCAGACGTTTTCATATTTTATTGTATGTCCTTAAGAGAATCCCCTCAAATCATTTTTGTAATAAAATAGTAGGTAACAAATTAGATAGACAAAAAAAAAAAGAGAGAGAGAGAGAGCAAAAGAAAAACAGACTGTAAAACCTTTGGCTAAACATGAGATTATTAAGTCTAACATAGAGTAGTTGAAACTGGAAGGATTGGGGATTTACCTGATCTGATTGGGTACCCCCAGTGCAAGGCAGTGTGCCACAGAACTCTCCCCAGAAAAGACCATGGCATCCCTGTAGCATAGATATTACTCTGATCTGGGTTTGGGGAACAAGTTTTTATATTAAAGCATATATTATGGAGCAAAATGCAAATTTCACACGCACAGTAAAGATAAGCCAAAGACTTAAAAAAAAAAAAAAGTTTTGGTTGCTACTGGCCATTTCAGGCTAGACCTCTGCTGTTATGTAATGAATATTTGTGTCCCCCACAAATTCGTATGTTGAAAGCTTAACCCCTAATGTAATGGTATTCAGAGGTGGGGCCTTTGGGAGGTAACTAGGTCATGGGGGTGGAGCCCTCAGGAATGGGATTAGTGTCCTTATAAAAGAGAACACGTTGAGGTCTCTCACCCCTTTCCAATATGAGAGAACACAGAGAGAGGATGGTCATCTATAAATTAGGAAGTGGGCCTTCATCAGACATCAAATCCATCAGTGCCTTGATCTTGGACTCCCCAGCCTCCATAAATAACTAAATTTACTAAATTAACTTTCTTTAAATAAGTAAATGTGATCAATAAGTGTTTTTTAAGCTACCCAGTCTATGGTATTCTGTGACAGCAGCCCAAATTGACTAAGACACTGGAAAATCACACGGACATGTTTCTTGACCTCTGCTTTTGCAGTACATGGGTAGAAATTTTCAGAAACTTTCAACTGGATCACGTTACAGATAAGGAAAATGAGACCCAATCCTTTGACTTTGCACAGCCTTAGGCTCATCATCTCTAAAACAAGTGCAATAAAATGGACAACCTGGAAGAAATGGACAAATTCTTAGAAAGAATTTTTCCAAGACTGAACCAGGAGGAAATAGAAAATATGAACAGACAAATCACAAGTAATGAAATTGAAACTGTGATTAAAAATCTTCCAAAAAAAAAAATCTTCCAAAAAACAAAAGTCCAGGACCAGATGGCTTCACAGGTGAATTCTATCAAACATTTAAAGAAGAGCTAACACCCAGCCTTCTCAAACTCTTCCAAAATATAGCAGAGGGAGGAACACTGCCCAACTCATTCTACGAGGCCACCATCACCCTGATACCAAAACCAGACAAGGATGTCACAAAGAAAGAAAACTACAGGCCAATATCACTGATGAACATAGATGCAAAAATCCTCAACAAAATACTAGCAAACAGCATCCAACAGCACATTAAAAGGATCATACACCATGATCAAGTGGGGTTTATCCCAGGAATGCAAGGATTCTTCAATATATTCAAATCAATCAATGTGATAAACCATATTAAGAAACTGAAGGAGAAGAACCTATGATCATCTCAATAGATGCAGAAAAAGCTTTCGACAAAACTCAATACCCATTTATGATAAAAACCCTCCAGAAAGTAGGCATAGAGGGAACCTACCTCAACATAATAAAGGCCATATATGACAAACACAGAGCCAACATCATTCTCAATGGTGAAAAACTGAAACTGCTTCCCCTAAGATCAGGAAGAAGACAAGGATGTCCACTCTCACCACTATTATTCAACATAATTTTGGAAGTCCTAGCCATGGGAATCAGAGAAGAAAAAGAAATAAAAGGAATAGACATTGGAAAAGAAGAAGTAAAACTGTCACTGTTTGTAGATGACATGATACTACACATAGAGAATCCTAAAGATGCCACCAGAAAACTACTAGAGCTAATCAATGAATCTGGTAAAGTTGCAGGATACAAAACTAATGCACAGAAATCTCTTGCATTCCTATACACTAATGATGAAAAATCTGAAAGAGAAATTAAGGAAGCACTCTCATTTACCATTGCAACAAAAAGAATAAAATACCTAGGAATAAACCTACCTAGGGAGACAAAAGACCTGTATGCAGAAAACTATAAGACACTGATGAAAGAAATTAAAGATGATAGCAAAAGATGGAGAGATATACCATGTTCTTGGATTGGACGAATCAATATTGTGAAAATGAATATACTACCCAAAGCAATCTACAGATTCAGTACAATCCCTATCAAATTACCAATGGCCTTTTTTACAGAACTAGAATAAAAAATCTTAAAATTTGTATGGAGACACAAAAGACCCCGAATAGCCAAAGCAGTCTTGAGGGAAAAAAACAGCTGGAGGAATCAGACTCCCTGACTTCAGACTATACTACAAAGCTACAGTAATCAAGACAATATGGTACTGGCACAAAAACGGAAATATAGATCAATGGAACAGGATAGAAAGCCCAGAGATAAACCCATGCACCTATGGTCCACAAATCTATGACAAAGGAGGCAAGGATATACAATGGAGAAAAGACAGTCTCTTCAATAAGTGGTGCTGGGAAAACTGGACAGCTACATGTAAAACAATGAAATTAGAACACTCCCTAACACCATACACACACAAAAAAACCTCAAAATGGATTAGAGACCTAAATATAAGACCGGACACTAAAAAACTCTTAGAGGAAAACATAGGAAGAACACTCTTTGACATAAATCACAGCAAGATCTTTTTTGATCCACCTCCTAGAGTAATGGGAAAAAAAAACAAAAATAAACACATGGGACCTAATGAAACTTAATATTTTGCTTTTGCACAGCAAAGGAAACTACAAACAAGACGAAAAGACAACCCTCAGAATGGGGGAAAATATTTGCAAACGAATCAATGGACAAAGGATTAATCTCCAAAATATATAAACAACTCATGCAGTTCAATATTAAAAAAACAAACAACCCAGTCAAAAAATGGGCAGAAGACCTAAATAGACATCTCTCCAAAGAAGACATACAGATGGCCAAGAAGCACATGAAAAGCTGCTCAACATCACTAATTATTAGAGAAATGCAAATCAAAACTACAATGAGGTATCACCTCACACCAGTTAGAATAGGCATCATCGGAAAATGTACAAACAACCAATGCTGGAGAGAGTGTGGAGAAAAGGGAACCCTCTTGCACTGTTGGTGGGAATGTAAATTGATACAGCCACTATGGAGAACAGTATGGAGGTTCCTTAAAAAACTAAAAATAGAATTACCATATGACCCAACAATCCCACTACTGGGCATATACCCAGAGAAAACCATAGTTCAAAAAGACACATGCACCCCAATGTTCATTGCAGCACTATTTACAGTAGCCAGGTCATGGAAGCAACCTAAATGCCCATCAATGGACGAATGGATAAAGAAGATGTGGTACATATATACAACGGAATATTACTCAGCCATAAAAAGGAACGAAATTGGGTCATTTGTAGAGACGTGGATGGATCTAGAGACTGTCCTACAGAGTGAAGTAAGTCAGAAAGAGAAAAACGAATATCATATATTAACGCATATATGTGGAACCTAGAAAAATGGTACAGATGAACCGGTTTGCAGGGCAGAAATAGAGACACAGATGTAGAAAACAAACATATGGACACCAAGGGGGTAAAGTGGGGGAGGGGCGGGGGGCGGTGTGATAAATTGACAGATTGGGATTGACATATATACACTAATATGTATAAAATGGATAACTAATAAGAACCTGCTGTATAAAAATATAAATAAAATAAAATTCAAAAATTTAAATTAAAAAGAAAAGCTGTCTGAAACACACACACACACACCCATTGTAGGTTTTTCTCTCTCTCCCAAATGGCTTGATTCCAAAGCAAACTAAACCAAGATCTTTACAAACCAGAAACAGTATTTTAAAATAACTACATACCATCTCAGCCACTAATTATTTTTAGGATTTTACTATATGCAACGAACTGAAAATGTTCAGGCTTTCCATTCATTAGTTTTATTATAAGCACTCCAATGAATTAAAGAAAAATCCATCATCACCACCTTCCTTGAAAAACTTTCACTGTCTTGTCACAAAGGCCTTGACCTTACAAAAGCAATTCACATTCATTCAGCACAAATCACAGGACTGGACAGAGGATGAAAATCTGGCATTTCTAATAAATAGCACATCACTGAATAAGTTTGACAGAACACTATTCTACTCCTGATGTCAGGAAACAGGGCAGACAATGCTTTCCTTGTTATGGTGAGGTGTATTATACATCACTGACTGCACAGAGGCTCTATTTGACCTGGAGCAAACCCAAATGTGTGAAGTGAGGCACTCCTCAACAGGATTCTAACTTTATTAAAAACTCACATACACATATTTATAAGAATGGAGCCCTGAAAAAAAGATAAATTACAAAGATATTTGCTAAGAAAATTGTGAGACTGGAGGCATGTCCACATTAAGAAGCAGGTACCGAGGCACCCTTGACTATATCCCTTGTCACAAATGGTAGCTCTATACATCGGTTGCTTTTATTTATTAGTAATAACCAGTTATTGAATTATTTTTTATGGACAGTGCACTTTATTTAGCATTCATTAACCAATATAAATCATCTTACCTAGTAAGTTTTGTGTCATCGTTTTACAGTTGGGAAAAAAAAAAACATGGAAAAAGTATATTCATAGACCCAAAGTCTTACATTTATATGTGGCAGGAGTGGGATGCAAACCTAGGCCTACACAAGTTCAAGGCCTATGCTGTTCTGCACATGTTTACATTTTAAAAATACATGAAGGATACACACATATCTTTATTCAAGTCAACCTCTTTGACGTCTGTCTCTCCCAAATATCACTGTAATTATATTCATCCTGGTAAATAATATACAATAACGTTCTATTAAATAAGCACCTACTACATGTTCAATTCTCTACTGTTGATGACACTACAATAACTTTTTTAAGTTGAAGTATAGTTGATTTACAATGTCATGTTAGTTTCAGGTGTACAGCACAGTGATTCAGTTATGTGTACATACCTATGTATATATATACATATATATATATATAATTTTCAGATTCTTTTCCCTTATAGGTTATTAAAAAATACTGAGTATAATTCCCTGTGCTATATAGTAGGTCCTTGTTTATCTATTTTATATATAGTAGTGTGTATCTGTTAATGCCAACCTCCTAATTTATCCCTCCCCCCCCTTTCCCCTTTGGTAACCATAAGTTTGTTTTTAATACCTGTGAGTCTCTTTCTGTTTTGGAAATAAGTTCATTTGTATCTTTTTTTTTTTTTTTAGATTCCACATATAAGTGACCTCATATGATATTTGTTTTTCTCTGTCTGGCTTATTTCACTTAGTATGATAATCTCTAGGTCCATCCATGTTGCTGCAAATGGCATTACTTCATTCTTTTTTATGGCTGAGTAATATTCCACTGTGTATATGTACCACATCTTCTTTAATAATTATTAAAAATCATAAGGTATGTCCATTAAAATACTGGTACAGTGTTTACATATGCACCCTTCACATTTATATTTTTGTACTCAGACCAAAGGAAAGTATATAGAATATTATATTCAGTATTTAGGGTTTTCTTTTAAAATGTGCCATTATTGCTCCAAATCGTCAGTGGATTCTGCCTTTGGAGTCATGAGATCTGGGTTCAAGCACTGACTCTATTTATTTCAAGCTTACTCGCTCTGTGGCCCTTGAGGATCTCTCAGGCGTGTTGAGTCTGTTAACTATTTCTAAGATAGGAATAAAAATATCTGTCTGTCAACTTCAAAGGGCAGTTGTGAATATCAAATAATATAATGCAGGTGATAAGCATTTTACAATGTATACAAAAATTATAAACCTTGAGGAGGCTGATATTAAAGCACCAGTTGTATGGGTTTTGCCCTTTAATGACTTTGAAAGGACTACAGTTATATGCTGAGAAATGAGGAAAAGGAAAAAATAAAGGCACAAGGCATTATGTTTATATACTAATAACAGCCCAGTACAAGGCTATACCTTCAAACAGAAAATGACAATATGGAAAGCACCAGGAAAGTTCATTCTAGTAGGTCTTAGTCAAGAAAAATCAATTTCAAGTCCTTAAAAATCACATCAACTCTCTCTGCCATTTAAAAAAACTCTACACTATATTCGTACACTTCTATTTCCACGAGCTCTGCTATCATCATTGGATAAAGTGAGTCCACTGGCAGGCGAGAGCTTGAGTTCTAATGTCAGCTCCGACACAGGGGATTAATAAACAAATATTTGTAATGTTTCCTGAAGAGGAAAATTCTTGGGTGTTTTTATTAGTATTAGCAGCATATCCCTATGTGTACTTGGTCTCAGCATAGCATCACATATTTAATACTGATTACTGTATGAGCTTCGTTACACAAATGAAATAAAATGTTACTTATAAAAATGCTCACTCGTCCCCTACCATAATTTAAACACATGGCTAAGAGGTCATTTCTCAAACCATTAGTGGCCCTGCAATTTTCTAAAATTTTCAACTTTTCTCAGAAGCAAATGCTCACATAGAATGTCTCAGTAAAAAAAAGGGCTTTGACCATGTAAACACGTCTAACTGTCAGCTGAAATTGCTAGAAAACTGAATTGTACAATTTCCATGAGGGCTCCCTTAGCTAGCAGTGAGACTGGCTTGCTCTTGGGCACATTAACCCTTGATACTTCCTCTGTAAAACCGGCAAGATGCCCAATGCCAGCGTTCCTGGTGCTCAACTAATAGCGTGGCAGTGGTGACCCCATGCAGGAGGTCACCCTAAGGTAGCCTCTTGTGCCCTAAGGCAGCCTGTCAGGCACCGGGAAGCCAGAACCGCTGCTCCCCTGGAGGACACAGGGATTCAACAAATAAACAGATAAATCGTTCACCCCTTACCTTTCCCCACCCAGAAACTCCAGTCCTAAAACAAATGTTCAGAGAACAGGAGGGATTTATTTCCAAGTGCTGTTTCCTAGATCTCTGTTCAAAGATTCATATATAAGTTGAAGAACCTGGAGGCGGAAGAGGACTGACCACTAGTGTGAAGACGTATGTATATTCAAATTTCCATCAGTGAACACGGGAGGCTCCTCAGAACCTGTTTCATCTGCTCAGTCTAGTTCAGTCTGGCAGCTGGAGGCTGCCACCACTCCCCACAGGGCTACGGTGAGTAGCCTGGGATCGCTCGTGATGCAGGAAGCTTCTGGCTCACCATGTCATGGGGCGGCATGAAAAGACAGGCCGCACAAAGCAGCACGGTCCCCTCTGCCCTGCTTCTGGAAGAATGCCAGGAGGAAAGCTGCTCCCTACCCTCTCATCCCCGGGCTGGCACGAAGAGGCCATGTAGGATGCCACACCTTGAAACACCTCGGAGAAAAACCACCACATTCTACTACCTTCAAGGAGGTGGATGGGTGGACAAGAAGAAAGGGAGAGTGTGCTTTCAAAACATGCAGATTGTGTTAGCACACAAGTAAGCTGAGCTACCATCCAGCCCCAAACGGCCAATGCAGCTTTATAAAAACAAACGAACAAAAAGAACCCCAAACACCTGGAAATGTGTGCTTGATTACAAAGAGAATCTAAACTACTGTGATTGTACTATACACACAGGATGCCCAGGTAATCTACTCAAGATCACCTCCAAAGGAGGACTGGAAAAACAACAAAAACAACACTAACGTATCATGGTAATGCTAAGAATAGATCTAGTAATGGCTATTTTGGCAAAGCAGGACCTTGGCCGTGTAGACCGCAAGGGCTGATGGTACTCTTTACCATCACAAGCTTCCGAGGGAAACAGCCAGTAGCCGTACCCTCGTTTGGTATGCCCTGTGCCGGTCCAGGCGACCTTGGGAGCTATTCATCAGGGATGGAAGACAGCTATTTTCCTTTATATCATACTTTTCAGAACTTTTAGTCATTTGTGGTTCTCTGTCTACCTCTCACGTGTGTGTGTGACGCAAGCACATGTGCCCACCCACCTCCCTCTTCCTTTCAGCCTCAATTCAAGCATTAACCTTTGACATAACATTTTTGCTGCCCATCAGAATGGAAAGAATGAGCTTCAGAGAAGCAACTGAGTTGAGAGAATCAAAAAGATGACATCACTTCAAACGCGGACTTGCCAGAAAATAATCCTTTCAAGTGCTCCCCTGTGTGACCAGCCGGGGACCCTCAACTCTCCCTGACCCGCTGCATGCTGCCCCTGTTTCATATCTTTTGATCACCATTTGTTTTATGTCACCGTTTGTAACATCCCCCGTGTGTATATGTGTGTGTTACACCTGTGTACTTTTTAAAGCTCCTGTCCATGTTCACTTTATAAACTCCCAAGTGAAAGAAAGGAATTCATTAGCATCTGTTATTAGTTTGATAATTCTCAAACATTTACATGGCATTTGCCCAGGAAGAGTAGCAGGAATGAGAATTTTTGGCCATCTGCACATGTTCTTTCTGATACACGCACTAAGAGGTACACACAGCAAAATGGCCCTAGAGGTGGGTCCTGTACTACTGGTATGTTTCTCTTTTTCTCTAAAATACAATTAAAAGGTCTTCTAACTTTTTCTCCTTTTCCACAATACAGGAGTGTCAGATGCAGAACTATTCTGAGAGATGCTCAAATATCACTGGATTCCTTCCTCTCCCCTATCCCCACCAACTCATGAGCAAACAGTGAGAAAAAATATACATTAAAGTCAGACAGACCTGGGTTCAAATCCTGCTCAGCCGCTGCTTCGCTGTGCAGCGAAGCACAGCTTCTGCTTTTGCTGTGTAACTAACCACTCAAAATTCCATGACTAAAAACAAGCACCGTTATATCCTCACAACTCTACAATCTGGCTGGGCTCAGCTGGACCGTTCTTCTGTTGCTCCTACTACCAGTCACTCATGCGGATGCATTCAGCTGGCTTGTTGGCTATGGACTGGCCTCAGCTGGAGTGATGAACTAGCTGTATATCTCAGTCTCCCCATCTCGCTCTCTCTCTGTCTCGTTCTCCCTGAAGTCACAGGGCCTCTCCCTTCCCATGTGTCTCTCTTCACAGGCTCAGCACAGGGTCTCTCTAGCAGGGTAACTAGACTTTTTTTTATTGGTGACTCAAGGCTTTTAAGCCCATGAAAGTGGCAGCTGCCAGGCCTGCTTAAGTCTGGAACTGGAACCATCTGGCCAGTCCAGATTTGGGGGAGGATAGTAACTACACATGTTGTGAATATAGAAGGTGTGAGTCACTGGGAGACACTCACATAGCCGACTACAGTAGCCAACTACTACAGCCACTTGATAGAGCACTGCATCTTTTCATTTTGATGTGTTCTGTTGTAACATCAGTTTCCGTATCCGTCAAGAGGGAATAATAATATTCCTATATTTATGGAGATGTAAAAATTCAATATGACAATGAATACACAGTGGTAAGCACAGTGACTGACATATAGTAAATAAACTCTGTAAATAGTCTCTTTTGTGTATCCCAAAGTACTTGGAATACCCAGGAATTTGCAAGCCCCTTCCTACCACTGTGTACCCTCCCATGAGAGTAGAGTCCACAGTTCACATTAGCCATCTGAGAAGTCATCTCAGTGCCTTGTACACAGCCAGGCATTCATCAAGTACCTGGTAATGAGTGCTGATTGACTCTGTGATCAAATGAATTGGTATACACTGTCTCCTAAAACTCACTTCCACAACACACAGACAGATTCAGCTATTTCTCAAGAATTTCTTATACGCAAAGCAAAAGTTATCAAATTCAATGTCATGAGCAATCATAGCAGTCTGGAGTTCATCTTCACCACTTTTTAAATATAGTATGTATAGCAATTTCCCCAAAAATATTTTGCCAGATTTTTCACTGCCTCAATTTTAAAACTCAGGCACTATAAGAACTATGTAATCCATATGTCTGTGATGCATTTTTACCCGGTTCATCAAAATTCCATTTTTGTATTAAATGTCAAAATGCCTTTTATGTCTTTATTTATCAGCCCTTGCAAGTTGTTATTTTTAAATGATGGTAGAACATGGTTTGCAAAATCTACAAAGGCATTTGTAATTGTGTTCCAAACATCGGCTTCTGGGAGAGCTCATTTTGTTTACTCTTGGCAAATTCATATTTTCAGATATAGACTTCTAAAGTCGATTTTATGTACTTCATTTAAAAGGTATTAATTTTAAATGTACTAATGAATGTAATCACCTATGTGTACACAGAGTTTGGAAAACCACTGCCCCTTTGAAGGGAAACTTTGCTGTCTCTATCATCTCATTCTACCTCAACTTTATATCTTGATGAATAAAAAAATGAGACTGCCATTGTCACCTATTTGTAAGAGTAAAACAAAGCGCAAATTTTGCTCCCCACAGTGCTAGACTGTGCACCCTTCTTGACACAGACACACTATAGGCTCATCTCGCTCCTGACATTCAAACTTCATCAAACCCTCTTCCTGTCTTCTTCTTGTCTCTGTTATTGTTTAAATTTTTCACTAGGGAGATTTTTAAAAAATGATAGCAATCTAAGGGGCCTCGCCATAACTCAAATTTCTATGATAAGCCAATTGTAATTTGAATTAAAATAAAATAAATACATACCATAAAGCAGAGTGTTAGCTAAAAAAAAAAAAAATCTATAAAATTCAATGTTATAGATTTTCAAGTCCTATGTTTTAAATAAGAAAATCTGGGAAAAAAAGAAAAGGGAATCTGAAAACCAGAGGAGGGTCTGTGACCTTAGACCAATCAAACTGTGGTTTAATTTATTCATCTGTAACATGAAGATAATGAAGGCTGTATTCCCCCCCATCACAGACTTATCATGAATAGCAAATGAATAATATAACATTTCATAAGCCACAAACAATATTAACGATAATAATGAAATATCTGGTATGAGCTGTGACCTACTTTTTTCTCTGTTTCAAATATAAGCTGGTGTAAATTCACTTTTTCTCTAACGTTTCCATGTAAGAGTAAAACATTTATATCGAACCACTGAAGAAACGAAAGAAAATTAGCCTGGCATAACTCTGAAGATCACAAGTGTGAGGCCTGTGTGCTTACTTGTCCAAGCGCCAACGGTTCGCCAATTCCAAGTCACCTGCTAATAAGCAAAGGATGGTATTCTGTCCCTCCGTAACGGAAACGTCATCCGCGTGACCCCGATACTTTTACCTTCAGTTTGTCACAACGTCAATCAGTACAGGAACAGCATTTCTGGGTTTGAACTGAGAAATACACTATTTCCCAGGCTTTGGCGAGGAGACCAATCACACAGCTAGACCTCTCTGCTCAGGCTGAAAAATGAAAAGCAGCTTGGAAATTTGAACACCAACCAGTGTAAATCTGTTGCTAGGTTAACAGTGTTTTCTAGTAAACAAAGTCTGCTTTCTCAATAACTTGTTAAAATGGAATACATTCTTTTTATTCTTCTCTTAAAAATGCAAGGAAAGAAAACAAATAGGCTATCACGGAGCCTGGCCTCTTCTCTAGAAATCAGATAAGAGCAATTCCTACTGCACACCCGAACTCATCCTGCATGGACGAGAAATAGCATGTTTCTATACCACGCCAAAGCTGACCCGGGTGTTAATTTGAATTTTAAGCAGAATCGAGCTTTTCCTTGTGCCCGTCCCACCTGTCAGCGTATGGTTGTATAACAAGGTAATTACTTTCTCTTATTTCAAAATGCCAGACACCCAAGTAAGACTTCCATGGAAAATGAAGAGAGCGGCTGTATTAAATTTTATTCTAATAAGTCTAAGGCTAAGTCTCACCGGTATCTTGTTATATGATTCACAGAAATGGTGGCAGATGCCACATACACCCTACAAAGAGGTAGAACCAGAGTGTGTGATGACTTCAGAAATATACTTGGGGAAAACTTGCAGGAAGCAAGATGAAGCTGTATATCATTCATTCCTGTAGCAGTGCATTGTGGGTAAAAAAAGTACAAGGTCGAAATCCAAGGTTATTTAGAGAAGGAAAATAGCAATGCTGTGCTTGTGCTATAAAACTATTGTTTATTTAGTCCAGCGAAATTCTAAGGATTTTAGATGTAAAGGCTTCTTTTAAAAGACATGTCCAGGTTACCAAAGGGGAAAGGTGAGGTGAAAGGGATAAATTGGGAGATTGGGATTGACATATACACACTACTATAAATAAAATAGATAACCAAGGACCTACTGTATAGCACAGGGAACTCCACTCGATATTATGTGACAACCTAGATGGGAGGGGAATTTGAAAGGGAGTGGATGCGTGTATATGCATGGCTGAGGCACTTTGTTGTACACCTAAAACTGACACGGCATTGTTGATCAGCTATACTCCAATATAAAATAAAAAGTTAAAAAAAAAGCATTAGTTTAGAATATTTAATGATGCCTATGTGCCTTTCAAATTCACCAAGAAAGAAGAGACTTTTGCTGATATCCAATGAGATCAATATTACTTAGCAGTGGTTTATAGGATTTGGAAAAGAAATTCCTTTAGACAAATGAAATCTAGGGACAGCCCTCAAGTGTCTGCTTTTATGCAACCCTATGTCACTTATTACACTGCTGCTTTCCCCAGCTACAGGCTTTCCATAGCCGCCCATCTGGTAACTGGAAATCTATCCCAAAAAGATCTGTCCTGGATTGCAGGAGAACAGGTTCAAAGAAGGAGCCGCACAGAAAGGTCACAATTACGGGCATCTACTCAGGGCCAGTAGAGTACAGCACCTCATTCCTGTATATGTTGAATGAAGCTTTGTGTCTGAGGTTATAAATGCCAGACAGTCAGCAGGAACACGTGAGCAGGGCATGAGATTCAGAGTCGGGCAACAGAACTAGATTCAAATCCCAGATCTGACACGTTCTTCTTCTGTGGCTTTGCTCAGTTTACCCAGTTTTCAGATTTCACCATATTCTGCTGTCTTGTTTGGAAACTGAATTTAGAGATGCAAATGGGATCCGGAATGGCCCCTCGACTCATGACTTCAAATCCAGATTATATATATAATAACGCTGACAAAATTTTTCCCATCTGATGGTAAGAAAGACATCGCGTAGACACCAGGCACGTCTTCTATCAGGAAGTGGTGGGCAGTATTTGTGCTGAGGTGTAGGACACAGCATGCTCTCTGCGTCTCAGTCACACTGTAAGTTCTTGCAACTACTTAACTGAACTGACTCTGCGCTCTGCATTCCATCGGTGAAATGAGGAAATGCTTCCATCTCTTAGGGTTTGAAAATGTAAGGCAGATCCTCATTCCTCTGTCTACAACTCCCCTGGGGCTTCCCATCTTCTGCCGGGTAAGAGCAAAGCCCTTACGAAGGGCTGCAACATCTCTCAACTCCCCTGCTTTCTCCCCGTAGAACCGACCATCCCCTAATACAATCATTTTTTTAAAAATGTATTTGTGTTTATGGTCTTAACTCCTTTCACAGGAATAAAAATTTCACACAGGCAGGAATTTGTAGCGATTTTACTCCCTGCTATATCTCTACTGCAGAGCCCGGTACTAGGGATGCTCAATACATATTTATGGATAAATGGAACTGTTGTAAGGTATCAGCATGTTATCTGTAAAGCACAGAGCACAGTGCCTGGCACATGGTAAGAACTTAATAAATGACAGCTATGGATTCTTGCATGTGTCTAACCGTGGGTAAGATTATGATCGTTGGAATCCTGAGGGGGCATGTGCTTTTGGCCAGTCAACAGTGCAACTAACACCTGGGTTACCCCAGGGTACTGGAAGGCGACTGCTCTATAGGTGGGCCTTGCCATGACTCATCTGTAGGCCTTGGGCACACCAGTGTCTGCATCTATAAAACAAACACAATGATATCTACCCTCCAGGGGAGGAAGAAGGTAAAAAAAAAAAAACTCTGTTTGTCAATTGCTTAGCCATCTGTGATGAAGTATCCACACCATGATTTAAAACATTTGATAAGAATAAAAATAGGAAAAAACTGGGCTTCCCTGGTGGCGCAGTGGTTGAGAGTCCGCCTGCCAATGCAGGGGACACGGGTTCGTGCCCCGGTCCGGGAAGATCCCACATGCTGCAGAGCGGCTGGGCCCGTGAGCCATGGCCGCTGGGCCTGCGCGTCCGGAGCCTGTGCTCCGCAACGGGAGAGGCCACAGCAGTGAGAGGCTCGTGTACCGCAAAAAAAAAAAAAAAAAAAAAAAAAGGAAAAAACCATAGCGTTTACATCGGAGTTTTTCTGCCTACGAAAGCCATCTTTCAGCTGGCACTCACACATCCCACCGAAGAGGGTTTCAGCCACAACCTTTTTTCTTCAGGTTAAAATGAAGCGGTGATGAGGGAAACACAGTCAGACCTTTCTGGGGACATCTGAGGATCAGGTTTACCAGCTGGGGCAAGTTATTCTTTTCATCAAGGTAGTAAAATACAGGGAAGGATAGATGCTAGTCGTCTGTTCATTAACTGGGTAGAATTACTGCAGCGAGAAGGTTAATAATTACACAAGTAATTAACACTTCCTTGATTTTCCTACTCTAATCCTATAGTTTCAGGATTTCGACCTCTGGTCCCAGAGTCCACGGGAAGATGAGAGCAGAATGGCGATGAATGGCATTGGCTTTGGAGCGGGGAAGCCAGGAGAGTTTCTCTGGGTTTCTAACCACTTCCTGATGAGATACAACTACAACACAGGTACACTGGCAGTCAACACTCGAGTTTTTGTAACCATCGGGCGCCATGCAGGTATTTGCCACCCTATCTTCCCTAAGCTGCCACTCCCACCCCTTCACACCCGCACGCAGCGTATTTGGTGTCACTGTCTATTAAAGATAACTAATGCCCTAAGTCTTTATTTACTTCTGTTTATTGCTATTTTCGCAGGAGTCACTGGAGAGCAGCTATGCGTCTGGTCCACTCGGGTTCTTTAATCACTGTTAGTAGGTAAAATCATCTGTGACAACTAATCCAAAAAGCAGATTATATTTATTTTGGCTACAGTGGCTTGCAATTCGTTAAAATCAACAAAGCCTTTTCATTAGCCCCCTGCTGATGTCCTAAAAACAGACATTTCAAGGGTCTCAGAGCGCTGAGCTACACATATGCAGCCACGCTCATTCTGACAGATTCTCAGGGCCATTCTTAACACGAAATCTTATTAAGCTAACAAACAAGAAACAGAACCCTTCTGCTTTCATACAAAGGCTTAATTAACATGCCTAAACTCCAAAATCACAATCATAGCCGCAAAGCTTCCTGAATGTGGAAGCAAAACAAACACAACAGAGACTGTATCATTAGTTAAGCAAGACTTACCAAAAATTGGGACCTTTTTTTTAAAAAAAAATAATGTGGGAAAGGATTAGAAATCAGAACCATGATGTCTATTTCTAAACAGTTCTGCATGGGCATTCTGGCCTTCGAAAGCTGGGATGGTGATTAACTGGACGAGATCTGGCAGCAGATCTACTGAGCAGAGGATCAAGGTCTTATTGCGGGGGCTGCCAGAGGTTAGAAACAGTTGCATCACGTTTAAGGTCAGCATCACTCCAGCAATGTTCTATGTATCTTCCCTCTCCCACCCTCACTCCTGTGAACACACTGCTGCCTTTTCCAGGTGTATTTCTTTTCCTTGCTACCATCTGGCTGTCCATCGCAGAGAAGAGAGTCTCTTTAATGCTGAATTGGATGTTAAGGCTCAGTGTCAGAAACGGGGGGCGTTCCAGGAAAGATGCTCACGGCAGTGACTCAGCCATCACTGTGCCACCAGGCAGCAGCCATAATTAATGAATGTATCAGAAGGTCTACCCAAGGAGCAAAGAAGGTAGACGATGATTTATGTTTACCTGGGGGAAGATTATTTAGCTTTGCAAGAGCTTTCAGAAGGAGGGAGCCCAGAAATATTTAGATATGGCGTGGTATCTCTCCAATCCTGGAGAGAAACTCAAGGAACAGGCAAGCAGACCCAGAAACAGAGGGCAGGGGGGACACACGCTAAGGGTGATGTGCTCTCTCCTGCAATCTTCCCCTCCATGGCTCTGATTGGAAATCTGCTGTGATTTGTTTACTTCCAGGACCGCTACTGCAATGGAATGACTTGTTTGCCCCCTCCAGCATAAGCCTGAACACTGTCAAAGATGATTACCAGATGATACTTCATGCAAGTCTCTATCCTAACATGCGCATTTCCACCGGTTGAAAGGGGAAGCCAAAAGCTGCCCTTGAGAGCAATGGCTCGTTTGGCTCTTCAGTTCACAAGGGATGAGTGGGTCAGGCTGCCTCGGGGACACAAAGGTCCAGTTCATCTCCAGGGCCTCTGTCCAGTAGCCCCTTCAGCCAGGATTGCAGCTTCCTCTGGTTCATTCCATGAGCAAAAGCGCTGTCTGTTAGAGCAGATAATAAAATCTAGCCTAGAAGGAAAATCCACATACAAAGCTTCTCTCCAATCAGAGTTCTGTCCACAGGGAAAAGGGAGCCACATCTGATAGACAAGTTGTCACTTGGGCCCTCCGTAATTAAAATTATTGTTGCCATAGCAATCCAAAGAGTGGTACGAATATACAAAAGGTTAGTGGCATGGCTTTTTGGTGGTTGTTGATATTGTTTGCAGCCCCAGTTTGGGTTTATTTATGGCAGCGCAGAAATGTGACTTGGACAAACAGCAGAGGAACCATCGGGTCAGGTAAGAAAATCTAAAACTCAATTATGGACCCAAGATACTGTTTGCAATTGTTCCTCAGCCCCTGGCCTGCCTTACTCAATAGGTAATAAAAGCACACTGCCTTCCTTATGTATATTTACATCCAACAGCTCTCCGCAGCACACCCCAAAGCTTCCTGATTCTCTTCTCTATCATCTCCCAGTATCCAGAGGATTATACTCAAGAAGATTTCCAGGTCATCACAACAGGTCACTTTTCTAAGCCACCGTATCAGGGAATAGGAACCACATGCCGTTCTCACGCAGGGAAACAAAGAATCCACTTGGTTTGGGGACTTAAACAGGATGGCGAAACAGCCTTTATTACTGTTGTCATATAAAACACGTTGGGACAAGCAATACAGCGGCAGTCGCCCCAAGGAGTATTTCAACTTTATACCTCCTAAGGTTATTCTCAAATAAAAGAGCACACACCCTTCAGTTTTTGTTTTGGGGTTGGGTTTTTTGTTTTTTTTTTAAAACAGACTCCCTCTTTTCCTGGTTCCTTCAAAATGAGCCTGCTGTTCAGTGCTCAGGATCTCCTCAGGACAAAAGAGTCTGAGCCAGGCGAGAGCCAAAGGCCACACAAACAACTCCCCACTTCCCCAGACAACCCCAAGATCCGGCACACCTCTGCCAGCCAGAAGCAGGAACGAACGGGCCAGCGTTTCCCAGCCTGGCCAGACCCAAAGAAGCACCTCAGGCACTTGTTAAACCACAGCACGCCAGCCCCCTGGCCTGGAGACTCTGCTACAGCAGGTCTGAGCGCATTTGGGAAACACCAGTACAGAGGAACTCGGCCAGATGCTCTGAGGGACACGTCGCACGTTCATAACTGTGTAGAGGATCCAATCCAGAGGCGAAGAACCCGAGGAGGTAGAGGATTCGTCTCTGGCCTTTTCTGCTACACAACCGGCTACTGCAACACAGCCAACCTCCCTCCCAGGAATACTGAGAATACCCATGGGGAAAAAAATCACGCCATGTATGTTCTTGTGGCTCTAACACACCTTGAATCCAAATATTGAATGGTTTGGTCATGTTAATGTGGCAGAGGAAGGGAGGGGAGGAAGTTCTGTTGGGCTTTTAATTTGATTTTTCAACTGAATAGAATAGGAGAGAAACTAGCGATTTAAAATTCAGGAAAATGAACTGGTTACTTACTGACTGATTGATTTGGCGAGGGTAGTCGGAGTGGGACACTGCCCTGGCAGCAATAGTTTAGAAATCCGGGCGGGGGGGAAGTAAAAAGTATAATGTTTCACTTAATGCTGGGGACAGTAGCTCAATATGTTGAAAGAAGCATATAATATTTCCCCTGGGGGATCTGAAGGTAGCAGTGTAGGTGACAAAAAAGCCTGGAGGACTGAGGTAGAGAAGGGAGCTTTCATCTGATCAAATGAGTAGTGGACACAGCACGCTGTCACCAAGCTAGCTCCCCCTGCAAGAAGAGTAGCTCAACACAGCCCCCATTACTATATTTCATGGACACTCTGTCTTCCCGTAATACAACTTGCTGGGGGGACTACTGTCTAGAGAGAGACTCTCAAATAAGCTTTTACTAAAAGATTAGATGCCTAGCTGCGGCAACTGCTTCTCTTTAATTCCAAAAGCAATCTGAGCCGTAACCCAATAGTTCTGCCCTCTGATAACTGAGTAAAATCTAATACTGTTCCTGAAATTTTATAGACATTCCTCTCTTTCTAAGGACATGAATAGCGTATATACACTCTTCAAAGGCTCGATCTTTCTCTTTTGTAGCAAAATGGCAAGAGCCTATGGGAGCGCGGTGCCTGGGGCAATGTTCCTTTTCTCTTAGAAGCCACCTGCTAATCACCTGCAAGTAATAACAGACTACAAGGGACGTGGCCCCTCACCCCCATGAAGGGCAAGGGTTAAGGAGAAACAAAGTGAGGGAGGTATTCTTGGCCTGAGGGGGCTCTGCAGAGTGACCAGTGAGATTCTCCAGAAGGATTGGGTTCAAGGGGCTGAGGGGCAGCCGCTGAAGATCAGAGGCCACTTGAAATGGACCAAGGAGCTGGACTTCTGAAGCGGAAAGAAAAAAAATAACACTTCCAGAAAGGTAATACAGTCTCAGGGCCAACAATATCTCAGAGGGTTCCTTGCTCTGCCTCTAGGCTGAGAGGTTGGGCTTGATGGGCCTGGCACACAATGGGCTCCTTCTCATCAGGCTGCTTTCAAAAATGCGGCACCCTCTCACTCCACGGCAAGGCCAGTGCTGCGCTGGGTACTGGCACCAAACAGCGTACGAGAAAAATCTGCCTGTTCCCGCTGGTGTACAGCTGTCCCTCAGTATCTGCAGGGGATTGGCTCCAGGATCCCCACGGACACCAAGTCCCTTATATAAAATATACATAAGTATACACACACACACACACACACATATATATAATGGCATAGTATTTGCATAAAACCTACGCACATCCTTCCGTATACTTTAAATCATCTCTAGATTACTTATAATACCTAATACAATGTAAAGGCTATGAAAGTAGTTGCAAATACACAGTGAATGCTATTTGAATAGTTGCTGGTGTGCAGCAAATTCAAGTTATGGTTTTTGGAACTTTCTGGAATTTTTTGGAGTATTTTTGATCTTCAGTTGGCTGAATCCACGGATGCAAAGCCCATGCATACACAGGGCCGACTGTACTTCTACCCAAGAGAACTTAGAGCAGACAATTCAAAGGGCATTAAAGGCTTAGAAAACTGTAACTAAGAAGTTGTTAAGGGAAAAGAGTTTAATCCAGTTCTGATCTTGAACTGAGAAAGAATTCAGGCATGTGAGGGATTTTGATGGAATGAGTATGAATAATTCTTTTCCAGCTACTGAAAAGTCAAGAAGAAGAAAAGATTTCTGAACTAGTCTGGTTGAAAAGAAGAAAGCCTTGAACATGAGAGATTGGTGCCTAATGGCGGCTGTGGAATCACTGTTTTCAGACTGTCATTAACTAGGATATATTCACTGATCTCCTTCCTACATGAAGATTGTAGGATGGCTTTGAATTAAGACTTGATTTGCTCTCCTTCACCATTACATCTTGCCCCTGTGCCCTGTGGAATGCCATTACACTGGCCAAATTCCCCTTTATCCTCCATCTTTCTCTCACCTCTTTCCCCCAGTTTCTCCTCTCAAATGAAGCCTCAGTATTTTCTGTCCCTTTGCATTCATCCTGTCCCTCCATCCTGATAACAAGGAAGAGGGAAAAAATGAATCTCTCTCAAATCTACTTCTCAATATTTACTATCATTTGAAATTTATGGCATCCATCTTCATCACCCACTTCATATCAAGGCTGCTATGGTCCAACTGAAACATTTCCTCTCCCTCCTGTTCAAATCTCCATGTTCTTGGGTATTTTTGTTAACTTTGCCATGTACTTGATGATTCTTTAATATCTATCCTTCCTCCCCTGCTTGAAAACACTATCTTCTGCACCAATGACCATCCGCCAGGCTACTAGATTACATGATAGATGATGCATTTCAAGATTTAAAACACTTTCCTCCTGGGACTTCCCTGGCGGTCCAGTGGTTAAGACCCCTCACTTCCACTGCAGGGGGCACAGGTTCAATCCCTCATTGGGAAACTAAGATCCCACGTGCCACGTGGACAAAAAACAAAACAAAACAAAAACTGCTCTCCTGTGAAAACAACCCAAATGTCCATCAACGAATGAATGGAAAAATAAAATGTGATGCAGACATACAATGCAATATTATTCAGTTTTTAAAGGAGTAGCATTCTGATACATGATACAACCTGGATGAACTCTGAAAACATGCTGAATGAAATAAGTCAGGCGATGTCATACGATTCCACTTACATGAGGTATTTAGAGTAATCAAATTCATAGGGTCAGAAAGTGGAATGGTGAATGCTAGGGACTGGGTGGAGGTGGGTAGGGGGAATTATTGTTTAATGAATACAGAGTTTTACAGTTTGAGATGATGAAAAGTTCTAGGAATGGATGGTAGTGATGATGACTACACACCAATGTGAATAGACTAAATGCCAATGAAATGTACACTGAGAAATGGTTAAAATATTAGGAAAAAATTAACCCCCGGTCTCCCAAATCTGCATAGGAATGTTCAAGTCACACTGGAATCAAATCTGATTGTACTTAGTTTCAGAAGACACATGGTGGGCTTGGTCAACGATTGGTGGTGAAAATGTGTCACTTAAAGGTATATTTCTTCCTTCCTTCACTCACTCAAGAGATGTTTACGGTGTAACTACTCTGTGACTGGTACAGTGCTAGAACATGAGACTGAATAGAACTCACAATCTAGAAGAGAAAAGAGACAGTCAAGAAGTAACAGTGTGTCCCACAAGTGTTAAGAAATAGGAAAGAAATGCTTAGAAGGCTTTACTTAGTGTGTGGGGAAAGGGGAAGGGAGGATGCTATAAGGATGCTTTTAGGCTGAGACCTAGGGTTTGAAGAGGAGTTAGGCAAAGAATAGAAGACTATTCCAGAGAGAACCACAGGAGTGAATGAGAAAGGACATAAGGCTTAGGGGATAGAATGGAGGTTGGCTTGGCTGAAGTTTAGAGAAAGAACAGAGAGGCAGGTGATGAGGCCTGAAAGGCAGGCAGAGAGTGGACTGTGGGGGGCCTGGGAGATGACATGAAGCATTTTAGACATTTTTTCCTAAAGACCGAACGAGAAGATTACACCAGATCTCCCAGCCCCCTTCCGGACTGGGGCTGCTATTCAGCCGTGAAGGTGTTAAATCTGTGATCTCTGTCCAAGCCTCGCCTGTTACGCCCTCAACCTCCCAATGTCCTCCGAGAAACTGCGACCCATCCCCCAACACGTCCCCACCCACACGTCACCCAGACCTCACTCAGATTATTAGGCGCCACGTGGCTTCCTTGGACATCTTTCCCCTCCAAGTCCAGGGTTGACATTGTCACCACTATCCTCACTCACAACACACTGCCAAGTTTAGTATGTAATCTTCCTTTCTGACTCACATGCCCTCTGAAGAACCTCTCTCTGACTCACTTCTCCCTTGGAGCAAGCATCCTTCTTTTCCTCCTGCATCTTTAAACTCTCTTCTCACCCCTTTCTTTCTGCTTTAGATATTCCCAGGTCTTTTCTGTTAGCATATCACTCTTGGGTCACCAAAGTTGAAGGAAGATGTGAATGTGGCTCATCAGCTGTTCACTCTGTCTACCTTCAACTTGGCCGTCCACCAAGAATACGAGGTAATCCATTTGCTCGTCCCCTGTGCATTCCCAGGCTCACTTCCTTTGGAGGTTTCTTTAGAATTACTCTCTCCTCAAGTTCCTAACCCCTATCTTCAGGAAATGACTTGACATTCTGACTATTTATTCAGTGGGCACTCTCACCTCTCATCTGTCCTTGCCTTTGTGGTCCATGGGTCTGTTTCTACAGATGGGCTTGGTCTTCCAGTCTTTCTTTAGGGAGGATGGAACTTCACCATGTTAAAGCCCTGAGAACTGCCAAGAAAGGTAAGACGTGGTTCTTGCCTTTCTGGAAATTTTCATCTACTTAGGAACATGGAGGACTATATCACTATAGTTTGTTGTTTGAGGATGAGTCTTAAATGGTACCAGTACACATTTCAATATCCAGGGTTCTTCTAGCCGAAGAGGTCTGGGAAGGCTGCAGGGAGGAGGTGAAGTTTAGGCTGAGCCTTGAAGCATAAGTGGGATCTCGATAGGCCTGACAAAGAGTGATGGAGGGCAACCCAAATAGAAGGAATAAGTGTGAAGCATGTGGGAAGAGCACACAAGTAGTTATGCTTTTTTTTTTTGAGATATCTTTGATAATAGAACATTACATTATATTAGTTCCAGGTGTACAACATAATGATTTGATATTTGTATATATTGTGAACGCAGTTATACTTTTTAAAGTGAAGGTCGGAAGAACACAATGGTGTGATAGAACTAGAAGTGTGTATGGGATAATGCTGCGGAGATTTCAACTGCCCAGTTAGTCAGGAAGGACCTCATTACAGATAAGAGGATCGTATTCTAGAGTGGCCCGCAGTGAGGCTTGAAAGTTGAGAGGTTGGAGGCCAAGTTCAGTTAGGAGGTACCTGTCACCAGCTGGTCCCAAAGTAAGGCATAAAGAGATCAACGAGGACATGTACGATATTTTTAAACTTCAAACAAGGATCCTTCTCTCCCTTTGTCCCATCCCTCATACTTTTGGGGGGAGGGGCTTCTTATCTGTATTGATTTATTATTTAGTTTGTTTAATCCCACTCTTAGAGTTTCCTTTCCTTCAGCTTAAAATTCCTTTTTCTCATGAAAGTAATAACTGTGCTTTGTGGAAATTTTAAAGAATTCAGGAAAACACTTCCCCCCTCATATTGAAAATGCTTTCCCTTGACCCACTCTGAGAAACCACGGGGCCTCTCTTTCCCTGCTCTGTAAAGCCTCCTGACTTTTCAAAGTTTTCGAGTCTCTTTGGCTTGTCATTTCCCTCAGCTGGAAACACTCCCACCCCTGCTGCCTCAGCCTTAAGGGTTCAGCTTAGATATCAACCCCTCGGGAAGCCCAGCCACACCTCTCCTCCCCCTCCGCCCAATGTCCTAAGAGCCCACCTCTGGGGCCCCATGACACTTGGGCATCGCCCAGAGCACCAACTGAATGACATGGAAATACCCATTCTCTGCAGCCATCTTTTCAACTAGTCTATGAGCACAGGGCTCCAGAATCACACTGAAAAATGTATAAAAGATTTAGAATAAAATAAATATTGCTTTTCTTTCTTTTGGAGAAGGATCCAATCTAAGCTAGATGAAGCTACAAGAAAATCAAAATAAACATACTTGACTACTTCTCCTAGATGAAAGAGTATCAAAAGCAAAATAAAAAGGTAAAATAAAACAGGGAAAGACTTTTGTGACACATTTAAGAGAAGAGGGGTTAATATTCTTAGTGTGCAAGCAGAGACAACAAAGAAGGAAAATGATGACGATTTCAATAGAAATAATTGCCAAGAGAATATGAACATGCAAATTCACTAAAAAAGATACAAATGACCAATAAAAATCATAACAGATGCTTGACTTCATTCATAATTTTTTAAATGCAAGTTGAAATAACTCTAAGACACCACTTTTCCCAATAGTAAATTGGCAAAAAGTTTGAAAGTCTGATAGAACCATGGCTAACCAGGAAATGGATAGTCATACAATGCCGGTAGATGTGTTCATTTATACAATGTTTATAGTGGTTTATAACATTGTATAAGTTGTATATATATCATTTATGTAACTTTTTAATGATCCACTGACAGTTTCTTATACAATTGAGAAGGTAGATACACTTTGGCTCAGCAATCCTAATTTAGATATCTATTCTACAGGAATAAAAACACAAGAATAAAAAAATTACATAGCATTACTGGAAACAGAAAAAGGTAGAAGGGTTAAATGTGTATCACTAAGGGAATGGTCATATATGTTATGATATGTGTTATGATATGGCCATCTAAGGGGTACTAAATACATACTCGTGAAAAGAGTACATATGTTAACAAGTAAACAGAAGACCTGTATGTGGCATGGCTGCATTTTTTCGTTGAAAACGAAACTAGTTAGATCAGTATCTCTATAAACATTGGAATTCGTAGAAAAAGCTATTAATAAACTGTGAAGAGTGACTACTGGGTAGGCATGGATTATGCTTCTGTCTTTTTCCCTCCACAAACTACTTTTTAACTTTGCCATATGTCTCTTTATCCTCAGCCCTTAGCAGTCCTCATCGTAGACGCTCAGTAAATGCTGGTTACAGAGAATCCTTTCTCGACCATCATGAACTCTTAGAAATCTGCCAGTTTTGTGTATCTGAAAGCCTAGCCTGACCATACGTCACTGTTTGCTGGTTATCTCTGTCTCCGGTCCGATTATCAGTAGTACTCCTCCCCCCTTCACTCACAAAGCGATTCAATTTTCACAATAAATTATATGGTCACCATTATAAAATCTCACTGAAGCCCTTGGCACTGTTAATTCACTACTTCCTCCCCAAATGCTCCTTCCTTATCTTCATGACACTGTCCTTTATGCCTCTCATCCACCCCCTCCCTTTCTACGTGTTCATTCTCTCATTCACTGCCT
Source organism: Stenella coeruleoalba (assembly GCF_951394435.1). NCBI lineage: Eukaryota > Metazoa > Chordata > Mammalia > Artiodactyla > Delphinidae > Stenella > Stenella coeruleoalba. The sequence continues at coordinate 139,030,529 of NC_137169.1, forward strand.
CTTTTTCTTGTTTTTCTTCCTGAAGTTTAGTTTTCGTTAAGGCTCTACTTTCTATGCTTCATCCCTGTAATGACCAACCTTTTCTCACGACCACACACAAGGGCTGTCTGTCTCTGGCTCGGGTATCACTCCTTTTCCAGGCTGATTTGCTAAGGGAGCCTCATGCCTCAGATTCCCTACAGCTCAAATCCTAGCTGTCTACAACGAAAAGAGTTCCCGTCTCCCTCCTAAATGATCCCACTCTTGGTCGTTTCTCAGAGATGCTCCAGGCGGCAGAGATATGCTGGTACAGTCGTTTGCTCCATCAAGTAGCAGTACAGCAAAGCAAACTCCAAGATGGCAGCATCTGCCCTCAAATCAAAGCTCCTGTATTTAGCCAAACTTCTGACCATCTCTGTACCTCAATTCCCCCTTCTTTAAAATGGGACAATAGCAACTACTTTATAAGGCTATTTCCAGGATTTCATGATTTATTATATTTAAAGCACTGAAAAAGTGTGGGGCACATAGAAAGCATTATAGAAATGTAAGCTATTATTCTATTTTCCAAATATGCCAGAGTGAACATATGCTATAATAATAATAAAAAGTATTAAAACTAGTCAATAGCTCCCAATGATTTCTAAATCACCCACAAACCATTTGGCTAGTTTAATGCCCTGCTCTCCATGGAGATGAAACCATTCTCCTTATGTAACCCAACCTTCTGACATTTTTTTCCACTCAACACGTCCCAGTTCTTTAGCCCCATCCCCAGCGGTAAGTACTGAGTATTTATTACTTTTATTTTTAAGATAATTGCTTTACTGTAAGTTTATATAATTTAATTTTTCACAATATTTCATGAAAAACTGGCTCACAAAATTCCTAGAAATGTAACGCTCAGTTGTCTTGGGATGGGCAGGCTCCTGCACACCAAAGAGCTCCCTCCCTCAAGCGTCCTCCCTTTGACTCCACCTTTGCGTCCCTCCTGAACTGGTCCTCCTTGCTTCTTCCACTGACCCCTGGGCTACCCATCCTACAGTGCAGGAGGACAGCACCCCTCTGGTCCTTCCCTTGCCCAATGCCATAAACATTTTTAAGGAACACTGTACATACTTTATTATCTTTTCCACTGACTATTTTGAGTATCATCCTTTCTCCCACCTCCAAATTAGATCGTATTTGTTTTATGCGAGTGATTATCAACCGAGGAAAAGGAGGGGACCGCATATTTGAGACTCATTTGAGAACCTGGGTACCTTTACACGCCTCTTCTCCCAGCCAATGGAGGCTGAAATTCCATCTCCAACGTCTTACCTCACTTAGGCTAGAGAGCTACCATCTTATATTTGCAAATCTGAGCCCAATGAATGTCTGGCACATAGTAAGTACTCAGTAATTATAATACTTGTAAATTGAAGAGATCAGCTATTTTAGGAGAAAAACAAATTCTATTAACTAATTTAATAGCTATCTAAAAATTTGGATTCCCTGTCAAGGTAGGTTTTCGGTTTCTTATAGAAAGAAATAACAGTATAGTCCTGGTAGTTATATTAGGGTATAATAGGGAGAAAACAGGTTAAAAATTCAGGATCTTCTTTCTTATAAAGGAAGAGAAATAAATGCCTTCTATCAGAAACCTAAAGCATAAGCACATTGCTACTAACAGGGTAAAGTGGTTGATGCCTTTATTAATGTAAAAATGACTGGAAATTCCTTGGGGACATGTAAAACACACATACACACATATGTGCTTGCACGCAGGTGTGAGTATAAATATATGTGGCCTGATCATACACTTAACTGTAAAACATTTTTAAACTCCAAGTTTGAGGGCTAATTAATTAGAACTAACTAACTTCATTAGAAATGATAGTGTTTAGAGATCTAATTGTTTTACTCCTACTTACTTTGAAATAGCATCATAATTAATTTGTCTCTCATGAACCTCAACAACAACAAAAGCAAGAGAAAGCTCATGGCCTTCGTGTTCCCATGGAAATTTTAGCTAACACTAAAACAGTCAAAGATAAGCACCAGTGGTTAAGCATAAAAGCTACATTTCGGAACCAGAATTGCTTTATCATATCCTTTCCGAAATCAGAGGAGAGATGTCAGATTATCCTGTGTCCCAATCCATTTGGATTCCCTGGGCACACACCCAGTGGCAGAAGTTTCCCGAGAGGCATTCTCGAGACATCCTGAAACAGCCACCCTGTAAGTAAGTGGATCTTTCTCTTTTAATTGGTACTTAAACATTTGCCCCAAGAAAGAAGAATATTTTTCAGGCAGTCTGTTTAGTAAAGAAAAAAAACAAAATTTTGGCCACACTTGGCCAGCAGTAAGCTTTCTGCTAATTCTCAGTCATAAATAAATAACATTGACAAAGACATTAAAGATGGAAACAATAAAAAGAGTCAGGAAGGGCAGCAGAAAAGATTGCCATAATCTTCTGTCTCAGTTTGCAAAAAAGGTATTAAAATCCCAACGATACAAAAATAGACTTGAACAATTACCTTCTTTACAGAGAGGGGGAAACTGCTCCCAGACCTCATAAGACGGGTGTCTTCAAGGTTTCATTGATTAGTTGATAAGTTTGCTGGTGAATGATGAGTCGATTAGTCAGAAGGGTTTGAATTAGTTACTAGAGCTGCGTCTCCCATGAATAAGATGCAGGACTGTCCTCTCTCCCACCCTCTGTGACAGATGATATCTGTTTTCTCCTGTGAGTTTGAATTTAAGAGCCACTGAAGCTCAGCCACAGTATATTCTGGCTCAAATGAGCTGAAAATTGCATTCAATTTGAATTTCAAAAATGGAGGGGAAGAAGGGAAGAAAAAAAAAAGCGCTCAGCACCCATCAAGTCTCCACACTTTTCAACTATTTCCTGCTGCTTAGCTGCATTCCGCCAGGCTAGGGACCTGAAACCAGGATGTACTATGGGGGGAAAGAGCATCGCTGGATTCCTGCCCGGCCTGAGTTTAAAAATAAACTTTTAATAGTCAGGATCAAAGCAAACCTCACTTCTACACACATGCATAATGCAGAACGCGACCCGTTGAAAAAGTAGATTTATTTTTTCCAAACTCAAATTGACCTGCTTTTTTTTTTCTCTCTTTTTTTTTTCTCTCTTATGTACTTTGGAGGTGATAAAGGTGAAGGTGTTTTCCCTGGGAAACTCTAGAAAAGCAAATTCTTCTCTAAATTAAAATTAATTCCTCCTCAGCTCACTTAAGCCCCTCATTCCTTGTTGCTTGATTTTTCCCCTTCTCCTGCCTCGCGTTACAAAGCAGGTGCGCGTTGTTGAAAAATTGAGTGAGCGGACATCGATTTTTTCAAATCAAATCATATTTTAAATGCTCTAAGAGAGCTAGTTATTTAAAGGAATCTTGTGATAAATTATTTTATAAAGCCAACCTATTTTTAGAGTGCAAACACTCGCCCCTTCACTCAAAGGCATCCATTGTAAGCATGCATCTGAGGCAGTTTCCAGTTTTCTTAAAGCAGGGCACACCTGCAGTTTTGAAGCAGCACAAACTGAAGTATCACCAATAATTAAAACTAAACCAATGTCACACAAAGCAACAGGTGACAGCCCAGAATCATGTCACTGAATGATCTGGGGCCAGAACTCCATTACATGGTCATTGGACCTGAAGGAGCAGAGAAAACAACAGACTCATTTCAACCCACTTGGCACATGGAAAAGTACTCTCCCATTGCCTAAATGATTCACAGTCTGCAAGCGAAGCAACTTGGGTGTCATGAAAAAGGTAATTCAATTCTGAACTGCCTTTTTCCACGTGGAAGCAGGGATCTGCTGAATGCCGTTCAGAAAGTCCGACTGACTCCAGAGGGTTCAATACCAGGCAGGACGGAGAGCATGATTTCCTGCACCCTTGCTCTGCCTCTGGTACTGCAGCAGATGGGGGAAGAGGGTAACGGATGACTCACCGATCTGCCTTGGAGGAGCTAACCATGCAGGGCAGTGGTTTGCCTCCTTTCCTGAGATGTGAACCTGTTTGGAAGTCTGATGGAAGCACAGACTTTCCAATTTAAGAACCCCTCCATAGTGTGATACTCATATGACAATCATTACCAAGAAGTTCACACATCCAAGGGGAGGACCTGGGTTTAGGAGACCAATTAAGTAATTGATGATAGCCTAGAAAAGTAGGCACTAGGTGACTTTCCTTCAAAAACGGAGTGAAGGAGACTTAACATTTAGATATATTTGGAAAGGACCACAGGCACCCAATTGGTAACTGACAGCACGCCGAGAACTTTTAGTAAGCTCACGGAAGGTAGAACTGAAGAGACGGTTTCCTATCCTAAGTACGGGACAAGACGGAAAGAACAACAATATTTTACTTCTTGTGCATCACCAAAAGACAAGAATTAAGAAACAGTCTGACCCTGACAACCATGGCTTAGTGGCCAATACAGGGAATTAATAGAAACAAGAGTAAAAACTTTTCAGAAAGAATCACATGATCATTGCAACACACACTCCATAAAGTCCCATTGTCAGAATATCCCATAAAATAAAATATGTGAAAAGCTTCAAAATGATGTTTTTGCATTTTAAAAGACAGAATTGAGGGAAACATGGGAGCCTCTTCACATACTAACGAAATCCTTGCCAGGACCACAGGGACAGTCAAAGATGTCAAGAGGCCACTTAACTCTTTAGCATATAACACATGGCATTATATTCTGTAAGTGTTAAAGGAACATGAATGTCTCCTAATCTTATAGGGAACGGCTTACCTTTCAAACTGCAACAACGTTAGCGTAGGATTTTTTCCTTACATCTTCATAATGTAATATTGTTTCACTGATGAACCAGTAAATTGTCAGCTCTATTCATTTGTGTGACGTGAGCAAGGATCCAACCCAAAAAAGGAAAAAAAAAAAAACAACAAAAAGTGAGGTCAATTTTCTTCGCTGCTGAATTGAATAAAATCTCCCAGGCAAGAGAGTTAAGTACGCATTAATAGCTACGACTTAGTCTGCGCTGCCTTCTGCAAGTCTTTGATTTTCCTATATATATACTCAGGGCTGTATTAACGTTCCCGCTAAGGGACAGTCCTCATTACTTATTTTAAGTTTTCTTCCTTCTCAGCTTTATCAGATTTATTAATCTTCCGCTCCTCTCTTATTTATAGTGCATGCTCTGGTTAAGGTTTGAAAGCATTTTCCATTATAACACCCATTTATAACTTACAGAAAAAAAAATTCTTCTATCACAGGGATCAAGGGACTTTACTTATTTCACTCTGGTCTCAAAATATTCGAGTTTCTTCAAATCAGAGGGGTTTGTTTCTTATTTCTCCGATCCTCAAAAACAGATAAAAAGGAAGCAGGTAGAGGACAAGTTTCCTGATTGGAAAAACTCAAAGCTTCGGTTTTAAATAAGCCCACACTGGATTTTCACCAAATATGCTTTTTTTTTTTTCAAAATGCTGTTTTTGGTAGAATGTTTATCAGAGGAAAACTATTAGACTGAACCTCAGGAAACTGCCAATATTTTACAAAAATGGCAATTCCATATGATTTAACTTAATACCTCTCACATCTTTATCCTTATGTAAAAGAAAACTGTTCAGAGCAACACAGTGATCCCTGGGATATCCAGGGGAATTCTGTGCCAGACTTGCAGCCTAGGGAAGGGAGAAGGGAAAAAAAAAAAACAGTTGTGGCCAACAGATCACTGAAAGGCCCTAACAATTTGTTTGGTGCATACTCTCATGCAGTTTGTTCGGTAAAAAATTGTGGGAAAACTCATTAATCTGATGGCACCTGGCCATTTCCATCACACCCCTTGAGGCACGAATGTGGTAACCATAGACTTTGGGGAGTGAACACTTCAAAGAGATGCCTGTATTGTGATTAGAAGATTCTCAGAGGGGCTCTAAATCGTATTCACTCAAGACACCCTTCAAACCCACAGCTTTTTCCCTTTTCTTTAAAGAATGAAGTTAAAAGTAAAATGCTTGACAATTAAACAAGACTGAGGTTTCAATTTCAACTTCGCCTTAATACCCTAAGACCACAAGAAGCAATTGGAATCAAACTTTGATCATTTGCTTTCATGCTCAAGATAAACTATTAGAGTACGAGAAAATAAAGGGATCATTTTTAAAGTTCTTGCATAGAGGGAGAGCTGAAGATCAACTAAGCCCAGAGACCAAGGAGGATTCCAGTACAGACTGGAATTTGATAGGGTCTAGAATCAAGAAAGGAAGATGCTAACAGAGCAAGACAAATATCATATGATATCACATATACGTGGAATCTAAAAAAATATGATAGAAATGAATTTATTTACAAAACAGAAATAGACTCACAGATATAGAAAACAAATTTATGGTTACCAAAGGGATCAGTGGAGAGGGTGATAAATTAGGAGTTTGGGATGAACAGATACACACTACTATATATGAAATCGATAAACAACAAGGACCTACTGTATAGCACAGGGAACTATACTCAATATCTTGTAATAACCTTTAACAGAAAATAATCTGAAAAAGGATACACGTATATAATTGAATCACTGCCGTACACGTGAAACTAACACAACATTAGAAATTAACTATACTTCAATAAAAAAAGAACGCCCCCCCCCCAAAAAAAGGAAGATGCTCTGCAAATAAAAATAGGTGTATTTGGTATACTCATAAATGAAAAAGAAGGCAAGATGACTCGAATGTGAGACTCCAACTCTATTTATTTTCTAGGACTGTGAACATAGGAGGCCTTATTAAAAACCTGCAATTTGTATAAGTATAATGAAGCATTAGGAAAGAACCCACCCAAGTGACACTACAGGGTAAGATGCCTGAGGGAAACTAATTTAGGTTGCTACTTTTTTTTTAAGAAACCTTAGGACTCCAGAAGTACAAAAGAAGGATCTGAAGCAACAAAAATCCTTCAGGTGCTGATTTCATCAGATAATAAGTTACTGTCCAGGTAATCACGCCAATGGTCATGACTGATGTGGCTGTGATTTCAAGTTAACATTTAAAATACATAGCTGGTCAAAGCCCACCTCTGAAATCAATGAAAATTCAAACTAACATTCACACTGTTAGTAACAGCTTTGGGAACAGGTTCTCCTCTGACCTCACGTATAGCACTCATCTCTGAGCAGAGGCATTCAACTCAGGATCATCTTACTGTGACCTCCCACACCTGCAGGGGCAGCTCAGGTCAGGGGGCAGTGGGACCCTGCTCTCAAAGTCTTGGGGAGGAAGAATTACTACCTTAGCCACTCAACTCCCTTTTTCTAAAAATAAATTTATTTATTTATTTATTTTTAGCTGTGCTGGGTCTTTGTTTTTGCACACGGGCTTTCTCTAGTTGAGGTAAGTGGGGGCTACTCTTTGCTGCGGTGTGCAGGCTTCTCATAGCGATGGCTTCTCTTGCTGTGGCGCATGGGCTTCGGTAGTTGTGGTGCACAGGCTTCAGTAGTTGTGGCACGCGGACTCAGTAGTTGTGGCGCACAGGCTTAGTTGCTCCGCAGCATGTGGGATCTTCCCAGACCAGGGCTCGAACCCATGCCCCCTGCACTGGCAGGTGGATTTTTAACCACTGCGCCACCAGGGAAGTCCCGCCACTCACCTCCCTTTTAGACATGCACAAAACCTTTAGGAGTTGTTGCAAGAAGAGAAAAGATGTTTGCCTAGTGCTTCTAGAATTCCTGACGGAAAAATCTGGAGCCCAAAGGGACATGAGCTAGTTGTCCACGGGCAATTGGGGTCTTGCTATTTGGGAGTTCTCAGGAGGAAGGGGTAAAGGAGGAGTTAGAACTTAGCTCTTTGACTACTCTTCTCCCGCCCCAGTTTCTGCATATTTTTGCCATAAACCCCTCACGCCCATTCCATTTCAGGCTCTGTACCACCCAGGGACTGGGAGTGAGGGAAGACAGATGGGCATGAGAAGGGTATGTGGGATTTGCTCCTATTACCTCAACGGTATCCTCTTACTACAAAATGCAATATACACCTCCCCAGATCAATTTCATTTTAAATGGTGACAACCAACCCAGGTGGAAGATTTCTTCTTCAATATAGTAGATAATGTACTAAAGAATAGAAAGCAAGACTGTTGCAGACCTTTAGAAGTTGAGTTACAGCATGACTGAGAATTTTTCCGGTAATCTAGAAACTCACTACCATGTATCGCATTTCTTTTTTCTTGTTTGCAAATAGTCTGAATTACAACCAACCAGTTTTAAAATGTACACTAGGACACTGCTGTTTTATAAACTAGGAGCTGCCTATACCCAATTCATTATTGAGATTGGACATATGAACTGACAAAAAATTAATTCATTCCAGGATGGAAAACTACCAGATACACTCACATAGATTTTGCTTTGCAGAACTTCACTGGGCATCTTTCACTCGCATTATAATGTGTGAATAGTGCCACCCTACCACGGTTGCATAGTATACGGTTGGGGAAGGAAGCATCTGGATTTTTTCCCTAATCCAGAGTATATTTTTAAAGGGAATCCAGAGAACCAAGTTACCAGTTTCTCTACTCACAAAGTCACTGATGCCAAGGCAAGAGGACTGGTACCACCCCCATCCCTACCAGCCTCTGGGTTGTTGCAGTCACCTCCTTAGAAGATGGGGAATTACCTCTCTACCTTCAGAGGGACAGAGATCTGTTCTTCAGGTCCCAAGAACTAGGAATGGATATTCCATTAAAAAGAGAAGCCATTTAGCACATAATGTTCAAGAATCATGGTGGCGCTACAGTGGAACCCAACGATTAACAGCTTGGCTATCCTTGATGAAAAGCACATTTTCAATTCCAAAACCTCAGGAGTATGTCTTACTAGGAGGAGTCACCTGTAACCTACTTACAGATACCAAAGCCTGTGCATCATACACTGCTAAAACGTAAATGGATGGCAAAAGATTTTTAAAAGGGGGAACAAAAATGGTTCCACTGATCCAACTGAATATGACTTTAGTGCACAGTCAGATAGTAGATGATAAACAGAAGAAATTCCTAAGCTTTCTAGATTCCCTGCCATAGGTTTGTTCATGTGGTTCTAAATAAGTTTGATTATTTGAAGATTTTTTTCAAGATTTTTAGAAAAGCAATCAGAAAAGATTATCCTGGGCAGGCATAGGATATACAAACAAGTTACTGGTTAATGGGAAGATTTGGGGCAAAGATGACTTCAAACCCTACCCCACTCCCCAACACACACACACACACACACACACACACACACACACACACACACACACACACACACATACAACCAAGCTTGCTATAATAAAAGAGAAACAAGGAACAATATAATTAACATGGTATTTAAAAATGACCCTTGAAAGGAAGAGTAGGTCAGAGACTGATATAGTTTTGAAAATGGATAATACTCCAGCAATGTAATAGATACAGCTTTTTCAGTGATGGATACAAGGTAAGGCTTTCCCCCAGTTAAACTGAACTCCAACTTAGAATTCCAGAGTTAGATGTCCCCATGGTTGTTACTCTACAGTTAGTTTTCACAAGTTCATTAATACTGGCTATCTTCTGATGCAATTTCTGAAGGAGAAAGCTCTTCTGTAAGAAGGACATAATATTTTTAAAATAATTGACCAAGATCCTGGATTTTAGCACATTGCTGATCATTTTTCTTCCACTTTAACCCTAGAAACATGGAAAGTCAGAAAGGGAAAGGAATAAGGATTAGTAGCAGAAGAGAAGAAATGTGAAAAGCTAAGAGAAAAGAAAAATAATGGAAGGAAAGTGGAAGATGAAATGTCAGGGAACACACGGTCCATTCACTCAAACTCGGAGTACCGTTAACACAGTCAAAATACAATGGAGGGCAACTTCCCCTGAGTTTATCACCCCTTTCCCTGGAGGATGCAAGAACGCCATTGCTGGCAGAGATCTAGAAGATGGTCCACTCCAAAGTCCTCATGTCACCAGTGAGGAAAATGAGGCCCTGGAAGGACAGGTAACTTCAGGACAGGAAGCCAGGTTCACTGTGGACCAGTCTAAGGTTCTACAGACCACAGCTGTCTGAAAGTCATAAAGGCTTTTCCGAGTCATAGACAATTGCTAATGACCCCAGGAGTGAGGTAAGGTGGACATGCCCTTCTCTCTCTGGGGGGGGAAAACACAGATCAGCTCACAGTATTTGAACCCACAGGAAGAGCTGGAATTGGGCAACGCCACAGCGGACCCAGCTTCCGGGGTAATCTGACCCTTGGAGACGGCACACTCTGAATTTAGAAGTACAAGCCCCAAGTCCAATGTCTTACATTCCCAACAAACTGTCTCTGGGGGTATGCCATAACATTTCTGAAGAGTAATTAAGAGCCTTTCATACATCGCTTGGCTTATAATTAACAGCTCCCCCTGTCTTTAATAAAATACATAGCATGAAATAAACAAGAGAGACCATGCAGTAGGTAAAACCTAAGCCCAAATGATATCATCGTCCTCTACCCATCAAGACAGAGGCAAAGAAACAAAAGGGGATGGAAAAGATGAGAGGGGCGTGCTGAAGAGGGAGATGGGGGGAGAAAGAAGGCATTTGCTCAATCAGTACCTATTTTCAGAATTTCCTTCAAGCTGGCTCTGACTGAGAGCCATCAATTATTAAAAGATGTAATGTGATGCCTCCTTTGTTAAGGCAAATCTGCAAGCAGACCCCGAGAGAAAATAAAAAATGAATTAGGCAGAATGTATTAGTCTGCTTGAAGAAAACAAAGATTTAGCTATTGGGACGGACTCCTTTTAGAAATAGTTCAATTTTGTCTCCAAAATCCACAAACCATTTTCCCCCCCTCTCCTTACCTATTTATTTATTATTTTCTACAGTAGATCACAAAAAGGGGGATGAATCATTTCCTAAACTTCTCCTTCCTTTTCAGATTCAGCTTGATGTATTGTCTTCATTTAAATTACAAATACACTAATCTGAAACACTGTCTACCAAGCAGCATTTTAAATGAAAGATACAAGAAATTGCATCACTCACATTTAAAAAATGACTTTAGACTCCGGACCTCATAAAAAGCAGCCAACGGTGTTCTCTGTCTTGGCTGCTATATTTCAGTCCAGCTAATGAAATTCAATTAGTGAGCTTTGTACTTAGGACATTATGATTCTGATGGTTGGTCTGATCAAAACCGGTGTGCCAAGCCCTAGTCCTGTGTTTTGGCAGACTACAGTTAAGAGAAAAATTCAATAGGGTAGATTGGCATGGGGAAAGTTAGTTTCAGAGGAGCTCACTTCTCACCATCATTAAAAAATATGAGAGGAGGAGAGCTGTTCCCTGTAAGGGCTCATTATTTACTAAGTGACTGGATTAGCTTTTAGAGAAACCTCAATACCTAAGTCTGTCATTATCAGTTTTAGTACTTTCCAAAAATAGTGACTGACCTCAAATAAACCAGTAACCAACTAAAACCAATAAATCACAGATTTAACTTGTTTTTAGGTTTTGATCTGCCTGAGCTTGTGTTCCAAATAAAAAGTATGGAGACTGGACTCTTAGTGATGTCTTTTTTTTGCGGTACGCGGGCCTCTCACTGCTGTGGCCTCTCCCGTTGCAGAGCACAGGCTCCGGTCGCGCAGGCTCAGCGGCCATGGCTCACGGGCCCAGCCGCTCCGCGGCATGTGGGATCCTCCCGGACCGGGGCACGAACCTGCGCCCCCTGCATCGGCAGGCAGACTCTCAACCACTGCGCCACCAGGGAAGCCCTTAGTGATGTCTTTATAAACCTTCCCAATTAAACAAAGCAATAAGTATCAAACAGGAAACCCTGAGCCTTTACAGTATAGATTCAGACTACACCATCAGTTCAAGAGATGCTGTATCTTTAACACTTGAAAGACTTTAACACTTGAAAACAGACATACACTTAGCAAAAACCACTGGGCTGAAGCCTAGTACATTACATTGTCTTGATCCTCCATCTGGGCCACTGGCCTTTGATTCAAGGGCACCACACCTGCATGGATAAAGCCGAATGGCAAGACAGAATCAAACTGATCATTATATGGCCTGATTCTTTGGACAGTAAAAGTAGACAAGCAGAAACCAAAAATTTCAGAAGGATATACAGCCACTGGTCTGTTAATAACAATCCTAATTAATTAGCCGACTGAGAGCTGAGCATCCATTTAATTTTCAAAGTTGTTTTCTTGAAACACAAACCAGCTCGTACCAGTCCTTTGCTTCTCTCACAAGGAATGACACCACCATCCAACCTGAGTTACAGACAGAAACCAAAGAAAACAGCCTTGGCATCTCTTTTGTGTCATCACCACTATCCATTCCATGTCCAAAATCGTTCCCTCTTTTTGGAAAACAACTACGGGAACGATCACATGAAATTCCAGAAGTGGCATCTGATGTCTTGGTCCACTCCTTGGAAAGTTGTTCTAGAAGCTTTCAATTTTACCTGAGAGCGACCCAGGATTGAGTACAGATGCTCAGCCTGGATTCCATGTGCCCTTGGTGCTATTTTTCTCGAACTCAAAAATGGTACAACCCCATCTGTTCTTGATAGGAATACATCATCACATTGATGTTTTTTTCGATGATAAATCCGTTCTGAAGTGAATCTTTCCTTGTGTCAAATACGAAAGGGAAAATGCACACTCACTTCCTTCCCACAAATGGGCTGCCTCTGATGTGTTTTCTCAGAATTCATTAGTAAAATGCCCTGCTAGACTGCCTTGCTCCAGCTTGCTAGAGCAGTCTGTACCTGTCTTCTAAATCCACGTTGAGTGACTTCACATTGGTAGCTTGAAATCACCCACAGTGGGAGTATCTACACCAAGGAAATCAGCAAATGTACAACTCAGGTGTTTTTTAAACATATGGTTACCAAAGGGGAAAGCTGGTCAGGGAGGGATAACTTAGGAGTTTGGGATGAACATATACACACAACTATACATAAAATAGATAATCAACAAGGACATGCTGTATAGCATGGGAAACTCTACTCAATATTCTGTAATAACCTATAAACCTATATGGGAAAGGAATCTAAAAAAGCACGGATATATGTATAGGTACAACAGAGAGAGAGTTTATCAGCACATCACTGAAAAAGGATTTAATTTATTGTTTTCTTCTATGCAAATAAAAGGTACTATAGAGTGTCTTGTGTCAACACCCATCTTTTTTTTTTTTTCTCTTTCTCTCTTTTGGGGGAGGCTAGCCAGAAGTTCACCACCTCTTGTTCCTTGGCACAAGGCTAGACCATATTCCCCAGCCACCTTTGCAGGTAGGTATGGTCATGTGATTGAGTTTCCCTCATGGGAAGAGACTAGAAGTGACAGAAGCCTCTCCACACTTGGCTGGAAACCACGCCCACCAATATTTTCCACAGTATTTCCCTTTCTGGGGGCTTTTGCGGATGCTACGGACAACCCTGGATGCCATCCACTGAAGTCAGACAGCAAGAGTATAGAAGGAGCTCAACCTTCAAATCCCCACCAGAAAGAAACTCACCCCCAGCAGGAATACCCACTGTGAACTTTAAATGTGAGAGAACAATGAATTTTTCTTCTATTTGAACTACTTAATATTTGAGGGTTTGTTTGCTTCACCAGTCACCATCACTGTTAACTAAACCCTCTTCCAACTCTTCTTACAACCATTGTCTTTCTTCCCCCCAGCTGATGTGATAAATCTAGGCAGGAGGACTGGTCAAGATGGAGAAGACAGAAATAGGAGTCCTAATATAATATTGATTTCTCACTTAGAGTTTTTATTTCACTTAAGAGTTTTGGGTTCTATGTGTTGTTCATTTCAACAGTCAACGGCTAGAAACTTGGGTTATTTCCACGTGCTTGTGGTGCCGTGTGCGGCTTATTCTTTTTCCCTTTAGTGATGTCACGTAAATGAAATGTTCCAATTTAGAATCATTTCCACGTTAGAAATATATGAAGAATTCAATCCATATGCCCTACGCCTTGTCAAGGAAATTAACTATAAAGACAGTGTCGATATTATACAATTAAAATGAGAGCTCTTAACATATTTCATTTCCCCCTGACCTGACTTTCTTCACTCATTAGGAACAAAAAGTATGAATTCATTATTTGCAAATAGTCCAGATCGCTTAATGTATTCTAGAAGGAACTAAGACACCCCCTTGTGTGCACATGCACACACATACACTCAAGCATGCAAGTTTCTGTCTCTATCAAGGGTAAAAATAATAATTAAGCTAAAGAGAAGGGGCCATTCTAAGTCGGTGACCATGTAGGCTTAGTGGAACTATAAGTGTATTTTTAGTCCATATGTTTGTACCTTAAGGTTTTCTCTTTCTCTAATGCTCATGATGAAGACAGAAAAGGAGGGAGGGAGGGAGGAAAGTAGGGAAATTAAAAAAAATTGTTTTAATTTCCCCATATTATTTACTATATAAAGCAGCTCAGGTTTTCCTCCCTGTAAGCTTGTATAAGGAGTCTATTGGGGGTGTTTGGAATTGCTGTGTTTTAAAAAAGTTAGTGTTTTAAAAAAAGTTAACAATCATAGCTCTGAAGCTTAATCACTTGTATGTGTTACAAGACCAGATGGTTCAAGTGGGTGTTTGTTTACAAGCTCTTTGTATAAGGTTTTTAGCTGCTTCTTAGACCAAAGCTTGTTATTTCAGCTAACAAAGGAGGCAATGAGGAATTGACGAGAAACCCCTGGATTTCACAGATCCCTGGACTATTAGGCTTCACTCCACCGTTGTCCTATGCACTTTTACAAGGATGTATTTAGGACCTAAGAAACATAACATACGCTTCCGATGCTCTGAGCTCTTTATGGAACTCTGGCAGACTCTGGGGGAAGAAGATATCTATCCCGGGCTCAGCGCTGCTGGATGCTGGCAGTGGACCAACCAGAAAAGACCAGAGCACCCTGACTTCCCAACATCTTTAACCATCTTGAAGCTCTAGGATTTTAAGGTGCTCCCTGTTTTCTACCGGCTTCTGGAGCTGAGCTGTTTCACCAGCCACATCCTCCTCTAGCTCCCTCCTTCCTGAAGTGGGTGAAAGGAGAGCAAGGAAACTTCCTTGGCGGCTGCCCTATTCTTTGCTTCCTCTGCATTAACCACATAGCCAATACTGGCAAACGTGCAAAGGATGCAGGTTTATTTACCACAAAATAAATCCAATAATATTAAAAGTTCCTTAAGGGAGAATGAAAAGTGTCCTCAAGGCACAAACTTTAATGGCTTTGAAAAGGTGAGCATATATTTCTTGTATTTTGGATGAGAAAATCCCCTTCTTCTAGCTCCCCGTCTACTCTGGACAAGATAAGTCAATGCTTGCTTATTTTCATTCTTAATAAGATTAATGATGTTTGGCATCGTTATCACACCTAGAATTAGTATCTTACATCACTCACGAGCTGTCTATCCTTTATGGGTTACCCAAACTGGCATCCTTCTTGTCACCATCCAATCAGTTCCAAGAAATAAGATATCTGAGGTGAAAGGGGCGGGAGAAGTACCTGAATATCTTAGCATTTCAGTGAACTTGCTTCTATCATATTCTACAACAACTAGCAAGAACTAGCAAGAAATTACAAACTAACAAAAATGGGTTTGATCATTATCATTTCATTATCATTCCATGCATTTAATTCCTGTCTTTTATTAGTTAAGGGAAAAAACCTTTTCCATAATTTCCTTGGATTAATTTAGCAAAAGGCAACATCATTTGACTGTGTCTTTAGGATAAGGAATGTGCATCATTTATCATTTATTCTCCAAAGAGCCACACAGTTTTTGGCTCATAGCTAGTGCTCAATAAAAGGATGCTGAATGAATGAAGGCATAAATTACTAGCTATGGCTATTCTCTTCCAATCCTAATGAACTCAAACCTTAATTTAATGTATGCAATTAGCCTTTGCAAAGTAAAGTGAGGAATACCTAGCTAAATTAGCATATTCATGACTTACATTACCATTTTTTGTTTCCTGAAGACCACCCTTAAGAAAGAGCATTTTCCCAAAACAAACAAGCAAAAAGAACCAACTGATATTTTAGATGAGAATATGCAGTATGATTTCTTTTCTCCATTTTCTCAACTCTTGATAACCATTTGTTCATAAAACTAGCAATAAAAAAAGAAACAGACTAAATCAGGGATGTCTAAATGATCTCAGAAATCGGATCGTCTGTCACCTCCCTATTATCAGGACAGCATGAATCAAACTAATATGTTCCAGATTCTTCTGTGTATTTATCTCTACTCTGGAACCCAAACAAAAGCTGTCAATAAACTTTGAAATTAGGGGGAAAAAAAGAGTGTTTTCATTGTTTACAGCCTTTAATAAAGGAGAATGTGTATAGTCAAATACAAAGAGACTTGAAATATTGTCTTGATTTTTAACAAAAGGAATCAAACTTAGCACATATACTTTCTATGGCAACAGTGTCCACTGTATAGTAGTTGCTACAGACTGAATGTCTGTCTCCCCCTGAAAATTATATGTTGAATCCTAACACCCAATGTGATGGTGTTTGGCCTTTGGGAGGTGATTAGATTATGAGAGTGGACACATGCCCCCCCAAGATGGGATTAGTACCCTTACAAGAGGCCAGAGCACTCCTTTGCCCCTTCCTCCACGTGAGGTTACTGTAAAAAGACAGCCGTCTAAGACGTGGACCTGGATCTGCTGGAGCCATGATTTTGGACTCCTGAGCCAAGATCTTGGACTCCCCATCCCCCAGAACCGTGAGAAATAAACTTCTCTTATTTATAAGCCACCCAATGTACGGTATTTTGTGATAGCAGCCCAACAGACTAAGACAGTAGTCAACCTTCAACTAAAACTTGTTAAATGAATGAACCCATAGCAACCAGTTTTGTATCAAGGTAAAGACGTAGCTTGGGTGTAGAAGTTAAACCAAAACTCAACTCCTGATTTGCTAACTATCCTTCCCTTACTGTGGACCATGATTATGTATTCTTATTTGTGACATAAAATGAGTGGTCAGATGAAAGAAGAATGTTTAAAATCAAGATGTGGTTTTCCTCTCATCACATCCCTCTAATAAACCCTGGGAGAATCTAGCTACGTTTCTGCACGCATAGGACTCCTTCTCTGCAGACCAAAGCAGGTAGGAACACCAACCGTAGCCATGAAATAGCACTCGTGGTCACTATTTATGTTTTATATACTGTCAGCAGCAACATGCTGACAGTATATAAGCATCAGACACAGTTATCCAGGCACTTAGATAATGCAGCAAGTGTCAATACTGATGTAACTATTTATAGCCCAATAAACTATGCTTTGAACAATATTAGTAATGGTAAGCTTAGGTAGCACTCCTAGTATTAATGCCTTAATACAGATATATTGCTATAAGCATAGTTTACAGCATGGAACATAAACACAAATCCAGTGACACTGATAAATCACTTTCTTGACTGCTTAAAAATGTACTGCCAAAATGGGCTTTATGCATCACACAATGGAGCAGAAGGCAGCGATATATATTTAAATTTTCCATTTTTAAGCTGTCACTCAAAAACTTTTCATCCTTTTTTAGCTTATTGATCTTACCGGCTTGTGATAAGACTTCAGCTGCTTGGTCGGACTGTTTTTAGCTTCCCTTTCTTATTAAAAGAGCTAAATCAGGAATCATAAAATGCTACTAATTTAGCGTTTTTCAGTAGAAATGGAAGTTACGAACAGCACCAAAATAGTGTGACTCTCATGTCTTATTGCCCTAGAATCCCAGATTTAATTACCATGTGGCATAGCATAATGAAGGGTATCGTGATGCCATGTAACACTATATACACACTGAAAATAAAAACTGGTATTAAATATGCTAAAATACTTGTTCCAGGTTCTCTGATCCTTTCAATTAAATGTTTTTGCACAGGAATGAATTATACATATGTATATATAGGTGTATTATTATTGTACATAGAATAGATTCTGTGCTATTATTTCCCTTCTTTTTCTTTCAGTTACAAAGAAACCTCCATTCTTAAGGTTCTGACTACTCCTTACCCTACAATATATACATCCTGCATCAAAACAACCAAAATACCATCAGCAGGTCAACTGAGGTGATTGGCTAATTACGTGATCTACCAACTTGCATCATCCCCTCCACATATGCACGCTCAGTGGGCTTAGAGTGGCAAACTGTAGACCACAATCAGAAAACTTCCCAACTCAGAACCTTGTCCTGTCAAACCCATGTCTGCTCTCACATGAGATTTCCTCTGAGCTCTTCAGCAAATTGTGATTTGTTTCTCCCCTCCCTTTTAGCCCCAAAGTTCAAGGCTCAGTATGGAAGAGAGAGCGGCCCTCATAGTTAGTTGCCCCTCTATTGCAAAGGGCTGCATGGAAAGTGGAAGCCATCGCCTCCCAAGGCCAGGATCCATAATAAATACCCCCGTGGTGAGTGAGTTGTGTGCTCGTGGACTGGGGATCTTAGTGCAGTCCTGAATCTCACCCACTCAGATAGGACGAAACACTGGATTCGTTCTCACCACCCGCCCAGGGCACCCTCCCCTGATGGCCTCGCCAGAAGGGGTGATGGTGGCAACTGTTAAACAGCCATGAAATTTATTCTCAGCGGCAAGGACAGCTGGGATTTTAGTTACTATCATCATACCTAGCTTCTGAGAGAACCGTGAGAGCATGCAAAAGAGCCACATTAGTTTAAAAAGTACACATGAACGAAGGGAAGGTATTTTTCTTTTAGTGTATCTAAAATCATTGGTCTTCCGTAAATATTTCTTGCTCACTTGACAGCTCCTAACATCAGTAACTTTAAACTTCCTGCACCATTTCAAACTGAGCCCCCAAATCATTCCTGGCACGGCTTTGGTGCCAGCTCCTAGCACACGGACACCACCAAGAGTCATCCATTTTCTACAGAACTCACCATTTTGTTTTCATACGCCTCATTTCCATGAACGCTACTGCTTCTCTGAACGTGGCCTCACAATCACACACATCCCGGCCCTCTGCTTTGTCCACAATCTGCATATGTGCATGTATGTGGGCGTGTGCACACCCAACCAGAGAGGCACATTTCCATTTCTCTTCCACATAAATATGGCGATGAACTGGCCGCTTAGAGCTTTTCTGACAGCCGGGAGAAATGGTAGCTCCAGTGACCAGGGATGTCCTGGCTCTTCCTTGCCGAAAGGTATTCAGCACACGTAATAATTATCCACATATCTCGTGCACTCTAAAGGCATGGCAATGCAATTTTAGCCTTAAAACAAGACCATATGACAAAAACTAAGGCCATTAGGGACCAATTTCGAGGATTCTCTGCAAGACAGTGATTTTCCAACTGCACTTACATATGCTGAATAGTTACCTCTGCACGACCGCACCTGCTCTCATTTATGTAACCCCTCTGTTTTCTGAAGCTTTTCTTAATAATGAAATAGAGGAAAGTTTTAAAGGCTTGCTGGCTTTTTTTTTTCCTTCATTAATTTTTTTTTCATTTCCCAAAGCACAATATGAAAATGCTGAGGGTGAAATTTCTGCTCACGTCAATGACCATATTTCAGGATTCGCTAGCTCCTCTCTTTCTTCTTTGCTTGCCCCTCTGCCCTGACTTCTCCATCTTTACTTTCAGCCCTGCGCTCTCTCTCTGAACTGAACCCTGGTCTTCCAGGCCCATAAATGCTGACCTCCCCACTTGAGGTTCAGTGACATAATAATGTCGTCTCTGAGAGGATGTGATGTCATCATAAATCTAGGAGCTGTCCCGGCAAAGGCTCCACTTGTAAAGTAGAAAGATGGCCAAAGTTATTTTGAAATAATATAAAATGTGGCTCAAATATCCTTTCATCTCATATTTAAAAATGTTTAGATAAATGAATAAAGCCATGCCATTTTGACAGATAAAATTATAAATACTAAAAGCAATAATATGGTCCATCATTAATTATTTATCAATTTGAGGGGCAGTGGGGAAAAACTCATAACACTAGTAAGAAGGAAAACATTAAAAAGCCCCCACAGGGCTTCCCTGGTGGTGCAGTGGTTGAGAATCTGCCTGCTAATGCAGGGGACACGGGTTCGAGCCCTGGTCTGGGAAGATCCCACATGCCGCGGAGTAGCTGCGCCCATGAGCCACAACTACTGAGCCTGCACGTCTGGAGCTTGCGCTCCACAACAAGAGAGGCCGCAACACTGAGAGGCCCGCGTACCGCGATGAAGAGTGGCCCCCGCTCTCCGCAACTGGAGAAAGCCCTCGCACAGAAATGAAGACCCAGCACAGCCAAAAATAAATAAATAAACAAATAAAAAGCCTCCACAAAATGAAAAATAGCCAAGACACTAGATTTTACTACCATTACTTCGGATTCTCTATAGAGTCTGCCCAATTCTATTTTTTAATTGTTCAAGGAAAGAGAAATTATCTCTAAATATCAATTAATTGTCATTTGGTTCTTTAGCTTGTAAGACTGCATTGTAATATCTCATCTCTGGACATTTTTCTAAAATTATGAGATAATGGACTTTTAATGCAAGTCCATCGCTAATCTTTTTAATTACAAGGCAACATGGATAAATGATGCCATAAGCAATAACTGAGTTATTAAAAACCTCCATACAGCTCCTCTCCATTGAAGAAGTAGTCATACATTGCAGGAGGCAGTGTTCAGGAAAGTTCTGTGAAGACACCCAATAAAAAAATCCTTATGCCTGCATTGGGGCCATCAAAGCCAAGCTCAGTTTGCTTCATTCTGTACTCTGGACATTCAATTGTTATTCTACTTCTCGCTGCTTAATTTAACAGCAGTGAATCTTGGCCTGTTCTAAGTAAACAAGGGCAGAATGTATTGTGCAATTTCCAATATAATGCACTCAGAAGTTCCTAATTACTTGATCAAGGCATGTGGAAATAAGGGGACCTTATATAAAATGAGCCAATGATCATGGCTTGAGCATTCCACCAGGTGAACAATGTTCTGACTATCTAACCAGGTTCTAAATATGTATAGCTAATGTACGCTGCAGAATATCAAGGGTGTCATCTATAAGTGGGTGTGGTTCGTGTTAAAAGCCAAGCTGTGTTTTCTCAATTCAGGTACTTGCCAGCTGACAGGCAGAGGAGTAAGTTATGACATCTCAGGAGTGATCCTGCCTGAGCATGTGTGAAGTTAGCTGTTCCTCCGATTGTCGCCTCATTGGAATTATTCGCATTGGCAATAGCACATGGAGTTGGTTCTAACTTAAATCTGAATCTCTTAAAATGCCTTCAAAAAAGCTTGCCCAGTGGTGTTGCTCTGGAAATAAAGCCACTGTGTACATAGAAGCTGGCCTGTCACACGCTTGACAACGCAGTTACAGACAATAGAAATGGCCAAGTCTTGCAGAAGGAATCATAAAATTTTGAAAGCTAATAGATGTGGGTGTGAACAATTCCCGTGTCACTCATGCCAATCACTTATCTGTCCAAAGTGTTCAATCAAGGAATAAACAGGGCTTCCCAGGTGGCGCAGTGGTTGAGAGTCCGCCTGCCAATGCAGGGGATGCGCGTTCGTGCCCCGGTCCGGGAAGATCCCACATGCCGTGGAGCGGCTGGGCCCGTGAGCCATGGCCACTGAGCCTGCATGTCCAGAGCCTGTGCTCCGCAACGGGGGAGGCCACAACAGTGAGAGGCCTGCGTACCGCAAAAAAAAAAAAAAAAAAAAAAAGGAATAAACAAAACCAAAATTTTAAATAGAAAAAAAAAAAACCCAAAATAAACAAACAAAAAAACCAGATGAAACCCTAGTATTCTACAATAATCTTAAAAT
The DNA here is from genome assembly GCF_951394435.1 of Stenella coeruleoalba. Lineage (NCBI taxonomy): Eukaryota > Metazoa > Chordata > Mammalia > Artiodactyla > Delphinidae > Stenella > Stenella coeruleoalba. Next base: position 139,052,305 of record NC_137169.1, read on the forward strand.
TATACTTTCAACCCTAAAGGTGATAAAGAGTACAAGATTATGAAGACAGATTATGAAAAGAACCATATCACTGTGATGCCCAAAGTACTGAGCAATAGATAAAAGTCATTCTAAAGAGGGACCTCCCTGGTGGTGCAGTGGTTAAGAATCCACCTGCCAATGCAGGGGACACGGGTTCAACCCCTGGTCCGGGAAGATCCCACATGCCATGGAGCAACTAAGCCCGTGCGTCACAACTACCGAGCCTGCACTCTAGAGCCCGCCAGCCACAACTACTGAAGCCCGCACACCTGGAGCTTGTGCTTCGCAACAGGAGAAGCCACCGCAGTGAGAAGCCCGCACACCCCAACGAAGAGTAGCCCCCGCTCACCACAACTAGAAAAAGCCCACATGCAGCAACGAAGACCCAACGCAGCCAAAAATAAATTAATTAATTAAAAAAAAAGTCATTCCAAAGAACCTAGAAGTGGAAAGGCTCGGTTACATTCTTATTTTTCTTTGCTGAACTTTGGGGATACCTGTTTCTTTTTGCTCTCTTCCTCAATGGTTACTTCCTCAGAGACTCCTCTGTTGATTATTCCTAATTTTCTCATCCCCTAATTGTTACAGAAGTTAACTCCTTGGACCTCTTTTCTCTTCTGCACTCACTCCTTAAGTGGCCACAGTTGGCCTCTATAATTTTAAATACTGTACATATGCTGACAAATCACAAATGTATGACGTTAGCCAAGATGTTTCCTCTGAACTTCAGACTCACTGATCCATCTTCCTACTTCCTAGACAATTCATTTGGATGTCTATTATGTATCTCAAAAGTAACATTTCCAAAATGGGTACTGATTACCCTTACCCTACTAAATCTATACGTCCCCAGTACTTTCCATCTTCTGGTTGTTCAGACCAAAAACTTTAGAGACATCTTGATTCTTTCTTTCGCTAACACTGCTCACGAAATCCACTTGGTTCTTCCTTCAAAAGACTGGGTTAGTTCGTAAGATGTTACGGGAAAACCCAAACGAACGTTTTGGCCAAACCAATATATCCAGAGGCTGGCAAGTTATCCTCACCCCATCCTTACTGCCCTGACCCACACCACTACCATCATTCTCCAGGACCACTGCAGTGGCACCCTGACTGGTCTTCCTATTTTCACACTTGCCCTCTTCAATCTACTCTCTACAGAGAAGTCAGAGTGATATTAATTTTTTTTTTTTTTGTTTGTTTTTTTGCGGTACGCGGGCCTCTCAGTGTTGTGGCCTCTCCCGTTGCGGAGCACAGGCTCCAGACGTGCAGGCTCAGTGGCCATGGCTCACAGGCCCAGCCGCTCCGCGGCATGTGGGATCTTCCCGGACCGGGGCACGAACCCGCGTCCTCTGCATCGGCAGGCGGACTCTCAACCACTGCGCCACCAGGGAAGCCCGATACTAATTTTTTTTAATTAAAGTACTGCTACTAATTACTACCTCTAATGAAATGAACAGATTTTAAGAGTATGAACCGATGAATTATAACAAATGTATACATCCCTAAAACCATCTCAATCAAGGTAGAGATTATTTCCATCACCCCAGAAAATTTCCCTTATGTCCCTTTCTAGTCGATTCCTTTCCAAATAAAGGCAACTAAATTTCTGATTTCTATTACCAAAGCTTAGTTTTGCCTGTTTCAGACGTTATTATGACCAAAACATATGGATGCTACACACTATTTTTTGCACCTGGTTTCCTTTTGCACAGTATTAGATTTATGACATTCATCCATGCTGTTGAGTGTATTAGTCGTTCATGTTATTTTATTGATGACTAGTATTCCACTGTATAAATATACCATAACTGATTCATTATTTGTTGATGGACATTTACAGTTGTTTCCAGTTTTTAGCCATTATGAATAAAGATGCCACAAACACTCTGTACAAACTTTTTCTGGACCCATGTTTTCATTGTTCTTGGGTAAATACCTGGGTGTGGAATTACTGGGTCACAGGATAGAAATTTTGAATTTCATAGAAACTGCCAGTTTCCCAAAGGGATTGTTCTATTTCACACACTCACCAGCAATGGATAAGAGGTCAGGTTGCTCTGCATACTTCTAAGCAGTGCATCCTTGTCCATTGGGTTTGTTGTTTTTGTTGTTTATTTTAGTTTTAGCCATCCTAGTGGGTATAAAGTGGTATCTCACTGTGGTGTTAACTCACCTTTCTCTGATAACTAATGGTTTTGAACAAATTCTTGTGTGCTTGTTGACCCTTTGTCTATGGTTGGATATGTCCATTCAAGTCTTTTGCTCACTCTTAAAGTGATCTTTTAAAACTAAGTCACATCTTGTCACTCCTCTGCTCAGAATTCAACAGTATGTCAGCTCATTTTGTAAAGCTACGATCTTAACAACACCCACTAAGGTGCAACACAGTCTGCCCTCAAGGAACCCTGTGACCTCCTGTCACCCTCCCTCTGCTCCAGCCACTGCGGACTCCTGTGTTCTTGAACAACTGAGGACCATCTCAGAGCATCCTTGCTGTTCCCTCCGTGGGAAGTTTCTTGTCGCAGATACCCGCCTGCCCAATTTCTCACTTCTTTTAGTAACTTCTGGAATATTCCCACTAAAAAAGTAACCACATGTCCAGTGTTCTCTATTCTCTGTATCTAGTTTTATTTTTTCCATAATATTTAGCATTAAGATGTGATTTTTTCATTGAAGTATAATGTACAATGTTGTGTTAGTTTCTGGTGTACAGCAAAGTGATTAAGTTATATATATATATATATATATATATGTATTTTTTTCATATTCCTTTACATTAAAATTTATTACAAGATTTTGAATATAGTTCCCTGTGCTATACAGTAGGACCTTGTTGTTTATCTCTTTCGGTAGTGTGTATCTGCTAATCCCATACTCTTAATTTATCCCTATCCCTCCTTTTCCCCTTTGGTAACCATAGGTTTGTTTTCTATGTCTGTGAGTCTGTTTCTGTTTTGTAAATAAATTCATTTGTATCATATTTCAGATTCCACACAAAGTGATAATTATATGATATTTGTCTTTCTGACTTTCTTTAGTTAGTATGATAATCTCTAGGTCCATCCATGTTGCTGCAAATGGCATTATTTCATTCCTTTTCATGGCTGAGTAGAATTCATATATATACATATATGAATCATATACAATAATCATATATATATGATTATTTTTAAACTTATTTTTTACTCACTTTGCTCCCTTTCCTTCCTTCTTTTGCCTTTTTTCTTTCATCTTCCTGTTTCTTCCTTTCTTCCCCTTCCTTCCTTCTTTCCTCTCTGCTCCCTCCATCCCTCCCTCCCTCCCTCCCTTCCTTCCTCTCTATAGTTCATTATTTATCTCCCACTAACAAAATGTAAGCTCTATGAGAACACACAGCCTTTGTTCATTGCCGTATGTCCATTCACTCCACAAATATGCTGTTCACTACTGTATTCCCAGATCCTAGAACAAATTTTTAACTGTTTAAAAGTATTGAGAAGACTGTATATTTGGACTGTTTGCAAATTTAAACACATGAATTTTTAGTCTTCAACTACGTTTACTTAAAAAGCTGCAATTATATAGTTAAAAGAAAAAAAAAACCTTAAAACAGAGCTAAAATCCATGATGTTTTTTTTTAATGAGGCTGAATAACACATGAACCAAACAGACTTTCTAGAACAAAGTGAAAAATTACACAGATAGATAGATTCTATTAAGTACAGTAATAATAAAGTAGATAAACTAATCTTCGCTGACTGCTTACAATGTGCCAGGAAGTGTTAATCCTAACAAGAACTCATGAGGGAAAATTGGGTCTTAGAGTGTTTGAACAACTTGCTAAATTTATATAGGTAGTCAATCACAGAGCCAGGATTTAAAGAAGGGAAAAGGTAAAAATTCCAGTCCCTTAATACGCATATGCTTTTATTAAATTATCACAATGTACATACTTTTATAGTTTTTTAATTTTATTTTTATAATAGTTAATATAAAATAATATATGTACCATATATGTAAATTATGAAACATAATAATAAAATGAACCTTCACGAACCTTCTTTCGCAGGAAGGAAAGGAAGGGAGCAAAGTAATAAGCAATGCCAAAACTGATAAGGCTATCCAAGGACCCTTCTTCAATCGCGTTCAGCTCCACTCCTTACCAGGAGTAAACACTATCTTGAATTGTGTGCATATCATTCCTTTTGTTTACCTTGGAAATTTTACCACAAGAATCTGTCCCTAAATAATATATTGTTTAGATTTATTTCTACGTGATATTTCGAGATGGTATCATGCGGTACATAGTCCCTTCTGGTTGTTTTATGTTTTCTCATTAAATATTACCTTTCTATGATTCATCTGCGTTAATGCACATAGATGATTTCACTGATCTCACTGCTCTATCATATTCAGTTTATGAATATACCAAATTTATTTGTCCAGCCTTCTGCTGACTTCTTCTGTAGACATCAAAACATATTATAAAGCTACTGTGAGACAGTATGATATTTATACAAGGATAGACAAATTAGTCAACAGAACCAAACAGAGAGCTTAGAAACAGGACCACACGGGATGGTAACTTGGTATCTAACAAAAGTAAATTGCAGATCTGTGGGGAGAAGATGAACTATAGTAACTGGCACTGAGATAACTGATTATCCTTAAAAGGAATCCTACCTTATACTGCATATTCACAATAGCAAATTTCAGATGGTTTAAAAACTATGAAAAGCAAACCTCTAAAATTTTAAAAAGACAGTATAAGAGAATATCTTCATGACTTTCAGTTAGAAAAGAAAATATTTTTGACAACACAAAAAGTGTCAACCATAAAGAAAGATTGATAAATTCTATCAACTAAAAGTAAGAAAATATTTTCATCAAAGAATACCATAAAGAAAATAAATTGAGAAGCCACAACTCTCGGAAGATATTTAGAATGCATTTATCTATTTCTTCTTAAGGATTTCTTTTTAAATTATAGTCCTATCTTCCCTGAAACAGTCACTACTTGATCACCTTACTCTTACTATGTCTTTGTCTAGTTCTTCCTAGTGCTCTGAAAATTAGGGACTCCATAAATGGGGACCCTCTTGCACTGTTCATGGGAATGTAAATTGATACAGCCACTATGGAGAACAGTATGGAGCTTCCTTAGAAAACTAAAAACAGAACAACCATATGACCCAGCAATCCCACTACTGGGCTTATACCGTGAGAAAACCATAATTCAAAAAGAGTCATGTACCACAGTGTTCACTGCAGCTCTATTTACAATAGCCAGGACATGGAAGCAACCTAAGTGTCCACTGACAGATGAATGGATAAAGAAGATGTGGCACATATATACAATGGAATATTACTCAGCTATAAAAAGAAACGAAATTGAGTTATCTGTAGTGAGGTGGATGGACCTAGAGTCTGTCATACAGAGTGAAGTAAGTCAGAAAGAGAAAAACAAATACCTTGTGCTAACACATATATATGGAATCTAAAAAAAAAAAAAAAAAAAACTGATTCTGAAGAACCTAGGGGCAGGACAGGAATAAAGATGCAGACAAACAGAATGGACTTGAGGACACGGGGAGGGGGAAGGGTAAGCTGGGATGAAGTGAGAGAGTAGCATGGACATATATCCACTACCAAACGTAAAATAGATAGCTAGTGGGAAGTAGCCGCATAGCACAGGGAGTTCAGCTCAGTGCTTTGTGACCACCTAGAGGGGTGGGATAGGGAGGAGGGAGACGCAAGAGGGAGGAGATATGGGGATATATGTATATGTATAGCTGATTCACTTTGTTATACAGCAGAAACTAACACACCATTGTAAAGCAGTTATACTCCAATAAAGATGTTAAAAAAGAAAAAAAAGAAAATTAGGGACTCCATAAACACTTCTGACTAACAGACTTTTATTTTAGGCTGTCTTCTGTTTCAGTACACGTAAACTTTTACCTTGCTTTAAACAAAGGCTACTAACTATAGGTGGCATTGTTGTAGCACAGATCATGTTCTCAATTACCTGTATGACAGCAAAGAGTGATACTTGTAAAACTTCATTTAAGTTTTTTAATTCAATTGAACCAGAAGGTCATTGACACTTCAGTAATTGCTACTGAAAAGCATTTGGCTAAAAGAGAAACACACACACACACACATATATATACACTGTGAAATAAACTGTGACATAATCTGTAGTACAGATTATTCATTTTAAAAGAATTGCCTACTTCTTGTTACAAGATCATTATTGCAATTATTTTACCTAATAAAAATTTTAATGACTCTGAAACAATAGTCAAACATGACATAATTTATACAGCCCAACTAAAGAAAATTGTCAGTGCTTTCTACTGTCTTTTTGACCACAAACAGAAAATTCCAATTTTTAAGCTTTGTTCTAGTTTTAAACTATGGAATAAACACAAAGGAATGAAAAGAACAAGAGAGGAAGGAAGTGGTTTGCAAGGGGAGCAGCCTTCTTAGTACAGATGGGCAACACACAGCGTGTTGTCCAAGTGCTACTGAAGGTGGATGGTGAGGCCCTTTCCTCCCAACTAGGGATGTCTGGGAAAGTCTTTGACTTTTCCTGATTTCTTCTCTGTTTTCATTCCAAGAAGACAGGGCTTAGTATTACTAAGTATTTAAAATTCCCTTGTCTGTAAATGTTTAAAAACGTGTTCCCACCTAAAAGTATGGCAGAGAGAGGGGTGTGAATGCACATCTCAGACTAGATATTTAATCTGTCAAGTCTGGCATCTGTCATCTCATCCATTAAACCTTGAGTTCCCACAACTAGGAACCTTCTTTTTTTTGTTTTTGATTGTTTGTTTACTTGGTTTTTTTGTGTGTTTTTGTTTTTGGGTTTTTTTTTTTTTTGCTAAATACAAAAAAGTCATTGTTAGGCTAATAAATCCTTTCATTAAAAAACAAAGCCATGGGCTTCCCTGGTGGCGCAGTGGTTGAGAGTTCGCCTGCTGATGCAGGGGACACGGGTTCGTGCCCCGGTCCGGGAAGATCCCACATGCCGCGGAGCGGCTGGGCCCGTGAGCCACGGCCGCTGAGCCTGCGCGTCCAGAGCCTGTGCTCCGCAACGGGAGAGGCCACAACAGTGAGAGGCCCGTGAACCGCAAAAACAAAAACAAAAACAAAGCCATACAGCAACATGGATGGACCTAGAGATTATCATACTAAGTGAAGTAAGTCAGACAGAGAATGACAAATACCATATGACATCGTTTATATGTGGAATCTAAGAAAATGATACAAATGAACTTATTTACAAAACAGAAACAGACTCACAGATCTCAGAATCAAACTTATGGTTACCAAAGGGGAGAGGAGGGGAGGGATAAATTAGGAGTTTGGGATTAGCAGATATAAATTACGATATAGAAAATAGGTAAACAACAAGGTCCTACTGTATAGCATGGAGAACTATACTCAGTATCTTGTAACAAACTATAATGGAAAAGAATCTGAAGAATAATATATAGATATGTATAACTGAATCACTTAGCTGTACATCTGAAACTAACACAACATTGCAAATCAAATATACTTCAATTAAAAAAAAAAAAGCCAGCACAATACCAGAATGTATGAATAGAAGTATGTTATTTAAGGAATCACTGAAATCTTATCATTTGAAAGTTTCTTTTCAAAGACACTCTATTTTAGGTCTATATAACCAATATTATACATTGAAAACTTAGAGCTCAGAAAAGAACAGTGAAAATAAACACAGGTGTGGAAAACAGCAACTGAGAAAACATATACATTAGTATGACAATATGGTGATAAGCCAGAGGAAAAACTAGGTAGAATCTCACTCTTCTCACAAACAGATGGTGGTTCCTGATATTGTGAAAACAACTTGGGGTTTGAAAACACAAACACCTGAGTGTGAGAGCCATCTGTCCATCTGTGTCATGGACAAGCCACGTGATCGTGAACAAGTTCTATCCTCTCTCTGGGCTGCTTTGTGAGAGGACAGGAAATAATATTCAACCCTCCGAGCTACTGGAAGATTCAATGAGATGACACAGTTAAAACACGTTGTAAACTGTAAGTCACTACGTAAATGTGATTCATCTATTTAAAGAATAATTATCAAAATAGGGCTTCCCTGGTGGCGCAGTTGTTGAGAGTCCGCCTGCCGATGCAGGGGACACAGGTTCGAGCCCCGGTCCGGGAAGATCCCACATGCCGTGGAGCGGCTCGGCCCGCAAGCCATGGCCGCTGGGTCTGCGCATCCGGAGCCTGTGCTCCGCAACGGGAGAGGCCACAACAGTGAGAGGCCCGCGTACCGCAAAAAAAAAAAAAAGAAAGAATAATTATCAAAATAGATTCTCCCCAAGGAAAGAACAGAGGAAATGGGCTTATTAAATTATAGCAAGAGGAATTTCTATCAGGCAGCAGGAAAAGCATCCTAACTGTGACATTGATTGTAAGAGAGGGAACAGAGTTACTTTCGAGGTAAAACCACCACTGCTTGAGAGAATTAAAACAAACTTGCCTGGTGATAAAGTGATAGAGTATGTGACACCTTCTGGTGCCACCTCGGATAAAAGTTGAGCTCAAAGTTAATAAAATTCCTTATCCAGTTCAGTTTTCTGAAGTCAGTCTTCTACCATGTTCCCTGGGACCCGAAAGAATCTAACTGCATCAAACTGTGTAATTCTAAAGCATTTACTCGCTCCCTCTTGTAAAAGTTGAATGAAGATCTGTCTGTCCCCCTCCATTATCCCGAAATAAAGCATTTTTAAATGAGCCACCAACCGATAAAAGTAATTGGATGGAATTTTGCCAAATATTAAACATGCAGGGCTGTCCTTAGGGCAACCCAGGGAAGAGGAGGATCACCTTGCTCTCTGATCCTTCCCACAAGGGATATTAAGGGCCCACTCTGGGCAGGGTTCTGTGGTAAGTGCTAGGAAGACAGAGGAAGAGCTAAAGCAGACAGTCTCTGCCCTCAAGGAGTGTCAGTGCAGTGGGAGAGGCAGACATTACTCAAAGCCTCATTCTTGAAAATGAGTGCCTTGAAAGTCTACAATAAATGGATGTGACCAACTCAGAGCATCCAAGTCGGGTCACCTAAGGATGAGAAGAAGCAGCAGATACCTGAGGACACAGTAAGTATTAACTAGCAAACATAGGACTTGGAGATTTCTAAGCAGAGAGAAGAGCAGGTGCAAAGGTCCTATGACAAAAGGAAAATGATGAGTCCAAGCATCTAAAAGAAAGCAGCTGGGCAGACGCACAGGGCAGGGAGCCTGGGGTGAAATGAGGTGAGAGAAGTGGGTAGGGCCAGACCAGACCAGGACTCTTAGGCCATGTTCAGGATTTTGGCCTTTATCCTTAGAACAAGGTGAAGCCACTGGTACAATGGAGGTTAAGAGAAAAACAGATCACAGGAGCTAAGAATTCCTTGTGGAAGAGATAAGGAATGGCCTTAACTGCTTTGTGATGAAATGGAGGGAGGATCAAAAAGCACTGGATGGTTCCTTAAGTCACCAGCAGTCTTATCTTCCCCCAGAGTGGACCATGTGGCCTGATCATCTCGATTTTTGTACCCCATGGGCAGCTCTGCTGAGCAAGTTATTTATCTCCCACCCACAGAAACTGAATGATGGGCCCTGGGGAGTTCATGTGCTGGCAGTACCTGTAGGAATATACATGTGGAATGAATGAGGATGCAGAAGGCTGAGGGGGGCAGCTGACACTGAATGTGAGTCAGTACGTGTCTACCTAACCCTGAAGGTAGATCTGGAAGGAAATACTGTCATCCAAACTTACTCCTTTCTGCTCTAGATAATGACTCTATTAAAAATGTCCCTAGTATTAGTAGTTCTGTATTTATAAAAGGAGAAGAGAAGAAAAAAAATCTGGCAGGGAAATAATAACAAAATGTATGGTCCACAGAGGTGGTGGGAAGATATAATGTTATTTTACATATTTGATATAGAGCCTAAATTAAGTCATAGAAAAGAGGCCATGAATCTTGAAAGCCTCATTAACAAGCCTCCCTAAACCTCAAATACAGTAAAACACATTCCATAAACAAAGACCCAATAGGATTTTAATAGTACAATGAATTTCACAGACGTCTGCACTAATCACATTTCATTACATTTTTTTTTCAAAAGAAATTCCATTTGATGGAGAGTCAGCTTTTGAAAGAGGGTACAAAATACCTTTTAAGAAGCTGATTTTTTGACTGACTGTGAAAATGCAAGTCAAATTTGCTCTGGACACATCCAATACTATGCAACTGAAAAGCTGCACATATGCTTTCCCCGCCCCCTCCTCAGATTCACTGTGTCCGGGTCATTGTCCTAAGTCTCTAAGGATACATCTTTCCTCTAAACCATCCCCAACAGCAGGAATCTCAGACCTCAGTTAGAGCTGTCAACCCCTCAGGTGTTCTATGACCCTGGATGCCTTTCCACAGTTGCATGTGTTTTCAACGTGTAGATGAGTTTTCTAATGCAAATGTCCATCTATTCAACACCTGATTTGGATGAAGACACTCGAGCGCGAATGCCATCACCACAATCATCTTATACGCAGAAAGAGAGACACATTTATCTACTCCTACCCTTAGACCACAGCAAGAGGAGCCTTTACCTGGGCTCTGCACTTTAGCGGCCCCTTCTCTGGCCGTGCCCTTCTCTGCAGTATGAGAAGTCTACAGGGCAGGAGGATGCGTCTCCCTAGGGCCCATACTCCACCTCTAGACCCTGGAAGTCTTGGGATTCTGGATTCCCTTACCCCAATGTTCCTAAGGTTACTTTAGGCTGGAATCCATCCTCACAATGGCTGAGTGTTCTGCCAATGGTACTTTCTGGGCCCGAGGGCAGGCCAAAGAGCAGCTATTTTAAAGGGATATGATTGTGTCGACTGGAGTATCCATTCATTTGAAGACAAGGCACCTTGAGATGCTGGAAGAAGCTGGGGGTAGGAAAAGGAGGGGGTCGGGATAGAGGTTCAGGGCTGAGACACAGTTCTTGTCACGTTGCCATGTTCTGGGGCAGCACTCCAAGAAATCTGTGGGTTCTATACTAGAACTTGGCCTTTCAGGTCATTCTGAACGGTGCTTCTCGAAGTTCAGTGTGCTACCAAAGTACCTGGAGGTCTTATTAAACATAGCTTCTGATTCAGTAAACCTGAGGTTGAGCCTGAAAGTCTGTACTTCTAATAAGCTCTGAGATGATACTGACGCTGCTGGCATGTGGACCACAATTTAAGTAAAAAGGATTGTGAAGATATATTTCTCAAGATAGAACAATAGAAGATGTTTTATTTAACAATTTATTAACTTGATTTGTAGCTTTCAAACAATTGTGGTACATGGGCCTCCATTTGTTCTCTTGTCCTAGCCCAGAAAATGCTAGAGACAAGCCTGCATTTCCTCTTTCATCAGGGACCCGCGGATTTCCTAGAAATCTCATCATAGGGGAAGAGTTAGGATGAAGAACAGAAAGTCTCCACCAAGGATTAACTGCTTCTAATAACTGTGCTTCAAACAGTGCACCAGCGAGTTACGCAGGCTGCCCACAGTTTCTATTCTCACGCTGTGAACAATGTGAGGATTCACCCTTCCTTGGTTATCTTCACTCTTCACAAGCCCTTGGCTGCATCTCTACTTCGCAGTAGTCATCTTTTTTTTTTTTTAACATCTTTATTGGGGTATAATTGCTTTACAATGGTGTGTTAGTTTCTGCTTTAACAAAGTGAATCAGTTATACATATACATATGTTCCCATATCTCTTCCCTCTTGCGTCTCCCTCCCTCCCATCCTCCCTATCCCACCCCTCCAGGCGGTTACAAAGCACCGAGCCAATATCCCTGTGCCATGCGGCTGCTTCCCACTAGCTATCTACCTTACGTTTGTTAGTGTATATATGTCCAGGCCTCTCTCTCGCCCTGTCACACAGAAACCGGGAGAACGAGATCAGAGAGTAGTTGCCACTCCTATCTGGGAAGATGTATGCCTTCCATGGGTGCAGGCTCACTTGTGAGTTAGATACCTAGCTGCCCTGAGATACAGTCTCCTTCCTTGCCCTTCCTCTCTCACGTGCTCAAGATTCTGGCTCTGGTTTCCTCATTCCAGCATTTTCCTGAGTCCCCAGGAATGAGCATGGGATGTCTCTCTTTTTACTTAGTTCTTTGATTCCTTTTTATCAGAGTTTTGTAGTTTTCCTCACAGAGTTCTTGTACATAGTATGTTAGATTTCTACCTAAGTATTTCATTTTGGGGGATGCTAAGGTAAATTGCCATCCACTTTTTTTTTTTTTTTTTCTTTTCTGCAAGGAATCTGCTCCTTCTAATTTTACTCTTCAAGTCCTCTTCTTAGGCTAACCCCTAATGAACCTTCAGATCTCAGACTACCTGTCATTTTGAGAAATCTTTCTTAAGCACATATTTAATCATTCACTCAATCTCTCATGCATTCATTTAACAAATATATTTAAAATTTCTACCACGTGCCAGTTGTTATTCTAAGCTCTGGGGATAAGTTAGAAACATAAAGTTCTCTACCCCCGTAGAACATAGTCTAATGGGAAGGGGTCAAAACAAACAAACGTAAACATAAAAAAATCTCTTTGATAGCGGTAACACACTTGTTGAGGTACTCATTAAATAACGAATGAAGGAATGTTGAATTCCCTTATGAAGACCAAGGAACTTTATTTTTGGTTAGACTTTTCCTTCAACAAATTGAAAACAAAAAAATTAGACAGAGGATCTATTTTATGTTTCTATTGACTGCAGCCCCTGAACTAATTCAATGATGAGTGTACATTTAGTGCTTAAGAAATACTTAAATAATTGATTGACTAATGTTTCAGGAAGCACATTTTAGACTCCTGGCTCTTCTATAGAAATCTGCAAACAAGAATGTTAAATCTGAAATGGAGAATGCCTTTCAAAACTGACATGTGTGGATTCCTTTGAATCTGAAGGGAAGGAGCGTGGGCACCTAAAAGAATCACCACTTTCTTTATTTCAAATTAAAGTGTATCCTATTCCCTACCCCAGATTCTAATTTGAACAGCTACAATCTATAGCCTTTCACCAAAATCAGGTTCAATTGATCAGGTTCAAAAATCATCACTGATGGTGATTTTTAATTTAACCCTTAGGGTATTGTGTTCATCAGAAAAATACTGGGAACCACTAGTAGAAACGTTATTGAAGCCACCAGAAGTTTTACTATCAACTGGAAAATCCACGCATAAAAATGAAGATGAGAAAATGCATCACTAAAAATCTAATGTGCAGTTGGCTAAATGATAAACCAATTTGAAGTAGTGAATTCTAATTGAAAAACGGCATGACAAAGTATTTTCCCATTAAAACAGGAATTTCCTAAAGGCATTTTCAATTATTTATCATGCTTCAGTAAAAAGCTTCACACATCCTAACAGCACACTGTCTTCTTCAACTTTGCCTACTGATCGAATTTTTTGCACAACGACACCTAGCTCGGATGACTTTAAAAATTATATGCCAATGACCTTGATGATGTTCTTTAATTTTTATGAGGTTCTTTTTCTCTCTCTCTACAGTCCTCACACCTAACTGCACAGATGCTTTTAACTTGATAATCTAATTATTACCTTACGAGTGTTAATATTTTTAACCTTATCAGGGCTTATCTGCATCCCAGGAACTCACAGTTCACTGGACTTTACTGGACAAGTGGAGTATTTGGAAATTTTGACCATCTAAAAGGACATTTTAGATGAAGGACTATCTCCCTTTGAAGTTCACAAATATTTGAGTGTCCTTTCAATTGCTTAGATAACTTACTCTTCTCAAAATCAGGGCAGAGGTGACTCTGGGAGCTAAAATTGTGGATTCCAAGCCTACAGGGAAGGGAATATATTTGGAATATAATACCCTGTTGGTGCTCAATAAATGTTTATTAATGAGCCCCATTTTTTGACCCAGGCATGGAGAATAAATCCAAGGAAGGAAGATTATGCAAATAGACAGAAAGGTCACCCAGCCCTACATGGGGGTGTGGCCCAGGGTGAGGGCAGAACCAAGTCATTCAGGCGACAGGACATTCTCCTGGGTGTACAGCAGTGACCCTGGCAACCCCCATTCCAATAGTTATCTATTCCGTTATAAAATAATGTAGAAGAACATTTTAGTCAGAGGCTGCAAAAATTGCTGTTCGAGGGAAAAACAACCACAACAAAAATAAACAACAGTTTCTTCTCATAAGAGATTCTTGGGACAGAAGACTCTTGATGGAGAATGGAGAATGAAAAGAATCAAAACACGACCTATAAGAATTATTAGTAATTCACTCTTATCCACTGACTCTTGGAAACCCACTGGCCACTGTAATTAGCCCACACTGTAAACTTGCAGGAGAGGGGAGAGCTCTCATGAAGCCAGGCTTCAAAACATCTTTTCAGAGAACAGATTGATCCTGAAAGTGACATGTTAGGAAGAATTACAAGGACTGGGAATTCACGCGATGCAAACGGATGACCATGGGCAAGGACCACTCCAAAGGCAAAATTTACAAAACGATATCACCTTCTCTGATATAAAACAGAAAAGGCTTGAAACAGTTACCAAAATGCCTTATAAGATTCATATGTCCTTCCTCTCTAGTACTACAGAGAAGAATGTCTGTATGATTTGACATCAGTCATTAGCCATTTTAAATTATCGTTTTTAATCTAGTAAGTAAAACGGAAATCTGCTATGGTTTATTTTAATAAAATATTTATGATCTTCAGGAAAAGAGCTATATAGCTCTGATCTGAAAGTGAACAATGAAACTGAACTCAACTGGTATCTCCCCAGTAGGACACCCAGCTCAAAACACACACGCGTAAAAGATCGTCATGGCTCAACTAAAATGTTTAAACTATGTTTTGTAGACTTTCTCTTCTTTTAATTGAAATCTTATCTGAGGTGGAGATTACCTCTTTTCCTTCAGCTACGCTTACGTTTTCTAGCCTGAAGGCCCATGACTTGTGAATTATTAATCATATTTGTAGCAGCAAACTGATTTTTGAGAGAATCCATATTGATTGAGATATTCCAGACTAATGATTTGAGGTTAAGGTATTTAGATATTATTACCTCTGATGAATTCAATTGATAGGGCTTTTCTTCTATTTACATTATTTTCTATTAATAGATCGTCCAACTTGCTCTTCAGCCTTGGTTCCATCCATCTGACCAATAAATGTGGACAGCTGACTTTTGCAAGCGCCAAAGCACTTGATATGCTAAAACAATGTCAGTTGTCCACATCCGTAAAAGACTGTAATTGTGATTGGTTAGTCAGCTGGTCAGCAACCTGTCAGGGGTTGAAGTCATATTTTTAATTGTTGGTTAGGTTAATTAGTCTTGCTCTATTCCAGTAATTCAGAAGGCATCTCTAAGCTGCAAATAATGGACGATGGGTTGGTTACAGAAGAGTCAGTGGATAAGAGTGAAGTGGCCAAAACTGGGTAAATTAATCGCTAGCTGCCAGAAAAAAAAGAATGCTAAGTGCATGGCCAAATGTTCTTCTCTGTAGGTCAGCACCTCTCTCTTCATACACAAAAGATTATATATTTTCAATACTATAATAACTCCTAACAACAGTATTTGAGATGTTTTGCACTGACTCAACTCCTCAAAGGACCCTTTGGATAACTGAAATGCTGGAACCCCATAAGCTACGGTCCCGGCACTTAAGAAGGAAGATGATCTTTATGAGAGCAATTCTGTAGGAGATGAGTTTAAGTGTCTGCTCTGCCATTGACAGGCTATATAAACCTGGCCAGATTATTTAACATCACAGGGCCTCTGTTAGTCCAAAAGATGAATGAATACCTACTGCATGGATACCTACTGATAATATAAATAAAAGCATTTTAGTTTTTAAAATACAGTCCAAGGCACATATATGTTTTTGTTGTTATAGTTGATAATAGAGAAATTGTTTAAGGTTTTGATGGTTGTGGAATGAGAGTCTGCAATTCAAAGGTTTTCGTTCTCTCCGACCTCACATCTAAACCGTCACACGTCCTATTGGCACGACCTTCAAAGTCTATCCAGAGACCCCCCAACCATTTCCCCCACTGCCTCCATGTGGACCTCAAGGGTCCTAGCCACTGTCACCTCTCCCTGCATTGTAACAGTGGCCTCCTAGGGAGTTTCTCAGTCTCTGCCCTTGTTTCTCTCAACAGCTGCTGGAAGGATCCTTTATAAATGTCAGATCATGCCATTCCCCTCCTCAAAATCCTGTAATTGGCTTCATCTCATTCAGAGTACAAGCCATAGCCATGACAGTGACCTCAATGACCACGGAGCCCCGCCCCCATGTCTCTCTTGACACCCCCTCTCACTGTTCTTCCCTGAGTTCTCTTCACTCCAGTCCCATCACTGTTCTTGCTTTGCTGGAACAATCCAGGCACCACCCTTCCTCAGAATGTTTGCATCTGCTGTTCCCACCACCTGAAATCACCCCTCCCAGGCATCCACGTAACCACTCCCTCAGTGGCTTCAGGTCTTTTTGCAAACGTCACCTCAATGGAGTCCTCCCTGATCACCCTGGGTAAATTCAAATCCCAACTCTCCTCCCCTCACTCTATTCTTTTCCACTGCACATACTGTCTGCTATCTTTCCTTAGTTGTTCTCTTTCTTACTAGAATGTAAGCTCTATGCCAGCAGAGGCTCTGTCTCTCACATTCCCTGTTCTTTACCCAGATCACCGCTGGATCAATAAATATATGTGAAAGAATAAAAGAAAAGAAAGAAAAAAAAGAAGAAACAGATTCCAAATCCAGCTCTGCCTTCTAACAACAGTCTTTTTTTTTTACTTAAGTATAGCTGATTTACAATGTTGTGTTAGTTTCTGCTGTACAGCAAAGTGATCCAGTTATACATACATATATATTCTTTTTCATATTCTTTTCCATTATGGTTTATTACAGGATATTGAATATAGTTCCCTGTGTTACACAGTAGGGCTTTGTTGTTTATCTATTTTATATAAAGTAGTTTGTATCTGCTGATCCCAAACTCCTAATTTATCCCTTCCCCACCCCCTTTCGCCTTTGGTAACCGTAAGTTCCTAACAACATCCTTGTTTCTCATGAGCCAGTAGGCCTATGAAAGTACCAGTCAACATATGGCTAGTTTTTAATTAATTTTTTTTTTTTTTGCGGTACGTGGGCCTCTCACTGTTGTGGCCTCTCCCGTTGAGGAACACAGGCTCCGGACGCGCAGGCTCAGCGGCTCACGGGCCCAGCTGCTCCGCGGCATGTGGGATCCTCCCGAACCGGGGCACGAACCCGCGTTCCCCGCATCGGCAGGCGGACCCTCAACCACTGCGCCACCAGGGAAGCCCCATATGGGTAGTTTTTAATGCACTATATGATCAGTGCACTTTCCAAAACTCTGTTGCCGTGACTATTCCCACCCCACTGGTTATAAACCCCAGTGAGACTCTTGAGCTTAAAGTGCAAAGGAATTATTACTGTAATTGCAATCATTATCATTAACATTTCTGTTTATTTAAAGAAAAAAGTAGGTAACTTCCATCTATGTTCATCTTTCCAAAAATTGCTAATTGACTTGAGCCTCCGAAATTCCTTATTTGACAATAACCTGAACTTGACCCTTGCCGATAATTCCTTTTTCCAAAGAGAAAGAGAACAGCCGTAAAAATATTTCAACATTCTGTAAACTGAGATTCATAATAGTTCTATTCCTAAACCACACATACATTACTCTCCAAATCATGATAAAGAATAAAAGAGCTGGTTTATAATTTTTTAAACAGAAAAATGGGCAGCAGTACTTTAAAACTTCTCAGTTGGAAAGGGATATTTTTGGTCAATGATCTATTTTTATTTCTGCTCTGCTGTTTCTCGAGGAGTCCAATGACAAGGACCTGTCCTTCAAAGTTGTAGTCTGTGGGCACAGAATTAGCATTTTCAATTACTTTCCCCTGGACGAGGTACACAGGTTTCTTTCCCTCCCCACCCCCCATCATTCTCTTTCTCTTTTCTCTCCCCTCCGAGGACAGGGAGGGCAGTTTCTGGGTTACCCTTCCTTTTTTTTCCAGAATTTTCTCAGCAGGCTACCAACATACTTTAAAAAGTAATTTATAGTTTCTTTTTCCCCAAAAAGATAACTGCAGATAGGATTTAAACACCATATGATATTTGCTTAAACTATCGAGACTATCTGTTTTAGTTAACAAATTTGTGTCATTCTTAGTCAGCAGATGCATATTTTTGTTCCTCCTACCGATTCTGCAGCAAAGCTAGTTAATTATCATCTTGGAATCTTGGGTAATATACTCAGAACAGTTGCCCTTACAGACATATTTAATAAAAACAAACATTGAGTGGGGACTCAGAAATGAGACCGGATTACTTTATCACCCAAGGAATAATCATTGTTCTACATTCTTCTTTCCATACCCTTTTACCACCTTTTTAATACAACAGTATGGTCAGATCCAGGGCAGATTTGGAAAGGGGGAGACAAAAAAGGCAACTTCTGTTTAATTTTTGGTAAAGGCAAGATCCCAAAGGAAGCAAACCAGAAAGCCTGGAGCAAGGGTTGAGCTCAGGTGATGGAAGCCATAAATTCTTCTATAGCGATGTGGTTGTCCTGCAATTCGGAGGAGGATCTTGGAGGGGGCCTTCCTTTATTCTGGCTCTGGTCTCTACTTAGAGAAATCAATGATCCTCAGACACATTGGAAATACGCATTGCTCATTAAAAAGGCACACACAGAATTCTGAAACTACTCACTTCAATACTCAACATTTCTGTATCCTGCCGCTCCATGTTTAAGCCTTGAGAGGAGATACCAGAGACACAGAGGTCTGGGATCTAGTCTCTTTGATTACAAAGAGCTATCCTTAACCTAAGAGGTTCAAAAACAGGCAACTGATGGAATAAGGACTCAATATGAAAGCACCACGTTTGTTGAGCATCTACTGTATGCCATCCTCTGTAAGATTCTTTACATATTCCATTTCAAGGAGCAGATTCCTGGGACAGATCACCTTAACCTCCTACCCCGAAAGCTCAACATCAAATCATCTTACTCTACAACAAATATTGCAAAAAGGACTGCTCTCCATGAGAGAGCCAACCATCTTTTGGAAGTTCGTTGGCTCTGCAGTTCTCGCAGGGATGAAATCTACTTCAGAGCATGTCTTGCAATTTATCTAACACCAACTAATAGAAACATCCAATCCAAGTTACTTGGAAAAGTGTATCCAACAAAATTGCTAGTGCTAATACAAAAAAGTATGAAGAAATTGTTAGGAACTGAAGATGTACAAATATGCAAGATAAAAATCACTTTAATAACTATAAATTAATACTCACTTTAAGCTATATAAGTATCCCTCAGTATATCCAAGGAGCAAATGCTCCTAAAAAGGCATGTACGTGTGTGTGTCTACCACACACATATTACTCCCCTCCCCCATCCACTCCAACATTCCCAGCTTAAAATAAAAAGAAGTTGGAAAGAAACTAGGATGCTACTCCATGAGGCTGTAAACGCTTAAGCTATTGGCTGAATCGCTAAACCACGTCAGTGCCATTGGCTGTTTCATTAAGCTTACCTGTGGCTGTTGTAACCTTCATAACCCAGCGTCTCCACTGGTCTGACATTTACACAGCAATATCTTTTTAAAGTAATAGGCTTCAGTGTTAAACACCTCTTAATTATGGGCTCACTGAACAAAGGTAGCATTCATCTCTTCATGTCACAAAGACAGGCAACATCAGCGTTGGTGGCAAATTTATTTGTAGGAACCTAACTGCCACATAGACTCAGTTTTATTACTCTTCAATAATGAGCTTTGTGTTTTGTTTTGTGCTTAAACGATGGATTGGACTCACATGAATCTGTCTTTCTTCCTTATTACTCTTATGACTTTCATAAGGAAGGAGAGTGTGTAGGCACGTCCCATTCTGTATCCTGCCTTAAATCAAGTGCACTAGAGGGGAAATAAGTGAATATGGAGCTACCCCCTCTCTCTATTAGATTAATCACGGTGGACCCCAGAGGATATAGTATCTAGAGTGAAGATGGAATCATTATCTGTCCTATACTATGTTCAGTACTTTTTACATTTATATTCATAAAAGGGTTAAAGGCAATGGAATGTCATCTCTTTTTCTTTTACATCTGTTTCTTGTACTGTTTAGAGAAATTCTAGGAATACTACTGAAGCAAGTATGTATTATTGGCTTAAATGTTTTTTAGGAGACACTTTCTTTGCCATCCTCCAGACTGGCGCATTTCCTCTGCCTCCTGCTAGGGAACTGGATCTTATCTGTCAAGCTCATAGGAGTCAGGTTCTAATGCAACCTAATGATATTAGGAGGAAAAATTATTACAAATTAAAGAGTACACAAACTAATTTTCCAGTGAGGATTATGCTTTTTAACCTAAGGAATGAGGTGGACTAGCTTTTTTGTTTGTTTGGTTTTGGTTTTAATTTTTTGGCTGCACTGCGAGGCATGTGGAATCTTACGTCCCCGACCAGGGATCGAACCCATGTCTCCTGCACTGGAAGCACAGAACCACTGGACCACCAGGGAAGTCCGAAGTGGACTAGTTTTTTAAAGAAAGTTTTAGCGACACTTATAGCTTTGATTTTACTTTATATTTGCAAGCACTTTTTCAAACTCTTCTACATAGAATGTGAGAGCTGAAAAAGTCCTCAAAAAACTGAGAGTAAGTACAAGGCCAAGGTCCCACAGCTGGCTGGCACCTCTGCATCCAGCCTTCCTTCTTTTATGAACTATTTATTACGCCAGGTATTTGCAATCTCCTGACTTGCTGGGTGAGAATAATCAACCAACTGGAGGAATGAGGGGACTGAGACACTAGGGAGGTCAAGTCGTTTGCCTAAAACAAGGGATGGCAAGACTATGAAGTCGGTCCAAATCTGCCTCTCCCATCTTCCATCCTCCCATCCCCCACCTGCTTTTTAAAGTAAAGTTCTGCTGGGACTCGGCCAAGCTCATTCATTTACATACTTACCTAAGGCAGCTTTTGCACTACAATGGCAGAGTTGAAGAGAAACAGAAAACATTTGCCATCTGGCCTTCACAGAACAAGTGTGCTGGTTTCCAGCCAGTTAGAGTTAAACTTGGTATTAAAACCCACATCTTCCAAACTCTTGTCACACAGGGAATAAAATGGCATCTATTCAAATGTGCTCCACTAATTTTACCAGGATCAAGAAAGATCTCCTGGACATCGTGGGCTCAGCTCTGCAAAGGCACATCCAATATTCGTCTTTTAATCTTCATCCACAGTTCGGACCCCGTGGCCAGCCCCACGTTGGGCTTAGTTCCCCAACGCTGTGTGCAAGGCTAACTGCCAATCTCCTTGATGACAGGGCAGAAAGAGCCATCTTGGTGCATGAACCCCAAGCTGCTTCCCTAATGTACAGGTACCTTGCACTGAAAAGGAATTTTTTTCTGTGTAGCCATTGATGAAGTGAGACCCTGTGGGCCATTTGGGCTCCTTGAACAAGTCCAAAGTCCTTTTCCTTTATTGTCTTCTCTCCTCCGTCTTTTTCTGGGGCTGATTAGGCTATGTGCTTAAAGAGGTGAAACACTCAGGGGGGTAAAGGCCACAGTGACCAAGTACACAGGGGCTGGAGCCTCTTTTCCTCTACTGGTCAGGTCTGAATAGCCAGCCCACCTTAGAGAAGAGAAGTCACGTCCCTGCTCTCTCTCCCTTCCCCTCCCCCTTCCCTCCTTCCTTTTCTCCTGGGAGCTAGCCAGGTATACTGAAGATGTAGCTTAGACTGGCCTGATTTTGACAACGGAAAAGTCCCTCTAGCACTCCCCTTTCTCTGGCACTACCTCCTCCAGCCCCTCAGGTCATGGTGGGGACGTCCCGCACGGGCCTTTCCTTGAAGGTGGTAAAGGTGTGATTCGGGACTGGCCTTATGGGCAATCAGCCTCTCCCTGGACTCCCCAGAGTTCTGGTTTGAGATCTGGCACCGTACATACGTCCCAATACAGTATTACTTAGTCCCACTAGCCTGTGATTTGCCAGGGTAAGTATCACTTTGGTGTTCTCAAGAGATGGAAAGCTCGGTCACAGCCAGATTCTTAGATTCTTCGGTCTTTGGGTCATGATATCAGGGAGACAATACAGGGTACAGTAGTGGAGCCAGAACTTCCAGATTCAAAGTCCAGAACCAGCCACTTAGCAGCCACTTGGCAAATCACTCAAACTCTGTGCCTCTGTTTCCTCATCTGGAAAATGGAGACAATAAGAGTCCCTACCTCACAGGAGTGTTGTGAAAACTAAATGGGTAACAGGTGTAAAGTACTCAAAACTATGACTGGCACCGTAATAAGAACTACAATAAATGTTTCATAATTGGGATGAAAATTGAAATTTTGTTTTAGAGGATAACCATTACCAACGCATTACACATAGTCAGCTGTCCAATTTCAGAGAAAGGTTTAATAGTGATTTAATACACATGCATGTGTTTCACTGAGGCCCTACTTCTTTTTAAAGTAATCCCTAAAGCACCCTCCAGAACCAAACAATCCAGTATTTGAAATGTGTACCTCCCAAGGGAAGCTTCTAAAACATCACTTTGCTAAACCTGAGGACTTTTCCATACAAAATTATTATTTCCCCTTCTTTTCTTTCCACCCAGTTAAAGTCTAACTTTCTAGTCCCAAATCTCTTCTTTCATGAAGTCCTTTCAACAACCCCGTCTATCGGCTACTAAACCCTATTCTGTCTTGCCTGTTGGTGTAATGCTAATGCCTGCTCTCTGTGTTAGTCCACCATGCATGGGATGATAACCTTGCTTAGTAAAATTCACTAGCTGTGACCTCCATGTCTGCTGATGGCTCTTATTCAAACACAGCCCTGTTGCCTAACTTTGGGTCGTGTGTGTTCAACTGTCTTACAGATAACTCCAGATACATGTCCCAAAGGAAGCTCAAACCTGACCAAATTAAACGCACAATTTTTAACCCAAATCTGTTCCATTTTTTATAACCCTCATAAAATGAATGACTTTTTAGGGAAAATATTAAGATTCTAAGTTTCCTGAAGGCAAAGATTCAGTTTTACGTTTTTGTTTCCCCAGTGCCTAGCGCAGTGACCGACACAAGTAGGTGAGCAAGATAGGTTTAATGGTACTGAAGGGGGAACATGGCAAGATATTTAACCACACAGAACAATCAGCTTTTGCTGATTTTCCTTTCAACATTATTAGCTATCTCCAAAGTTAAATTGTAACTGAAAATATAACATCTTGATATATACAGATAGAGAATTCCATTATACATGCGCTCTAAACCAAGCTCCCTATAAGACTTTACAGGCTCCCCAAATTTCGAAAGGGCACACAGGCCCCATTGTTGTTGAGGATGATGATGATAGGAGTTATAACGATAGCGACCACTGATTAAGCGCTAACCACCTGCCAAGCACTGTGCTAGATGCTTCCCTATACTCTCTGCTTTACCCAGCAGGTCACTGCATCATAGCACCTCCTTCCTCAGAGGCTTCCCCTAATCACCACGTCTAAAGTAGCCCCGCTTGAATGTAAACTGGTGTAGCCACTATGGAGAACAGTATGGAGGTTCCTTAAAAAACTAAAAATAAAACTACCATATGACCCAGCAATCCCACTCCTGGGCATATATCTGGAGAAAACTCTATTTGGAAAAGATACATGCACCCCAATGTTCACAGCAGCACTATTCACAATAGCCAAGACATGGAAGCAACCTAAGTGTTCATCAACAGATGAATGGATACAGAAGATGTGGCATACACACACACACACACACACACACACACACACAATGGAATACTACTTGGCCATAAAAAAAGAATGAAATAATGTCATTCGCAGCAACATGGATGGACCTAGAGATTATCATACTAAGTGAAGTAAGTCAGACACAGAAAGGCAAATATATGATATCCCTTATGTGTAGAGTCTAAAAATAATACAAGGGAATTTATTTACTAAACAGAAACAGACTCACAGACATAGAAAACAAACTTATGGTTACCAAAGAGGAAGGAGGGGAGAGATAAATTAGGAGTTTGGGATTAGCAGATATACATCACTGTATATATTATAAAATAAACAACAATTTACCATATAGCACAGGGAGCTATATTCAATATCTTGTAAGAACCTACAATGAAAAAGAATCTGAAAAAACTATGTATGTATAACTGAATTACTTTGCTGTACATCTGAAATTAACACAATATTGTAAATCAACTATACTTCAATAAAAAAATTAATGGCTTACTAATTTTTTTTCAAACCAGAAATCAACCTTCAGGTCCTCCCATCTCCTCTTTCCTCATATCTAATGAATGACCAGTCTCTCTGAAGAGTGCTTAAGCATATCCCACCACTCCAACTCTGCAGGCACCATACCAGTTCACACCCACATAACCTTATCCAAGACTACTCCAATAGACTCTATTCTTGACCACTCCCCCAACCCTTCAATCCATCATCCAAGGCACTGCTTCCTTAACCTCAACTGGACCACTCCTCCAGAGTCTCACATGGCTTCAGTGGTATCCCTCACTCCTCCAGGTACACCCACAGCCCATTGGATGGTACACAATGTCAGCGGCAAGTCTGCCTGTTAAGTGAACAGTCTTGGTTCCCTCACTTGCCTCCACTCAGCCATCTTCCATTGTGTACTCCAGCTCCATAGAACCAGTACAGTTTCCAAAACATCCCCCGTGCTCTCCTGTCTTTACACCCGTTCTTCTCTCATTTTGTAATGCTTTTCTCACCTTGTCCATAGGAAAACTATTTTTAACCCATAAAATCTCGGCTCAAATGTTATGTATTTGCTTCCTTTCCTGACTATAATATGTATTGAGTACCTAGTAAGATCTAGCCAGATAACATGCTAGTCACTGGTTATATAGACACGCCCATGAAAGCAATTCCCAAAGATGAGCTGACTTTTCCTCCATGTCAACCCTGGCCCCGATGCACCTTTCCATTACAGCAGGAACAGCATTACGTTGGAGTTACGGGTGTGTCTGTCTTTCCACTCTACCATAAGCACAATATTCAGTAAAATGTATGTTGAAAGAATGAAAAAGTACACTATGATGTCCCTTTGACTAATTTGTCCTCTGGTTTCATTGGATTTCTCAAAGGACATAATCGAATACAAGGCACAGTGGTCAACAGTAGAGGCTTCAGTGTCAGACAATCTCAGTTCCAAATTTGGTTCCACTACTCATTAGCTATGTGACCTTGGGCAGGCTACTTATCTTCTATAGAGTAGAGACAATTTTGGTCCCTACTTCATAGGGCTGTCGTGAGGACAGCCTCACGACAGGTAAATAACTCAAAACAGTACCTGGCACGAAATCAACTCTTCAATAAATGTTAACTATTATGATTTTACATTGAATACTACACACCTACATATATAAGAAACAACAAATTGTGAAAATAAACAGAAATTAATCTCTTAGTTCAAGTAGTCACTTACTCCACAATTTTCTACCTCCCATATGATTTCCAATTGGCTTGAACCTAAAGAGTTAAACATACAGACACACAAGCATTTTTCCCACTAAGGCTTGTCATCTGAGGATGAGGGTCGGGGAAGGCAATGCTGCTGGTTATGGATGTTAAATCAACAATTTTTTCTTACAACAAACCCCTGGCACCCTGTTCTCACCATGTCACGGCCTGTGACGACTTAGTGTCTCCCAAGCATGACCAAGCGATTAGCGGGGCTGTGTCTGTGCATCTCAACAGTAATGGGAGCTCTCTTTCCATTTGGCATGTATTGAAGCCTGAGCGCTTCACTGCCTCGTGCATTTTCAACTTGATGAATTCATTATTCCCCATATTTTTCTCCTCCCTCCTTCAGAGAAAACCTGTCCCTAAAAATGCCAGGATTTTGCCCCGGTTTTAAGAAAATGGGTTGTTTCTTTTTAAACATGCAACCTTGACAGCAAGTCTGCGACAGCTTAGCTACACCCAGTACCACTTGAAGAAGAAGAAGAAAACAGTGAAACGTTAAATTCTTTAATACAAACCCCACAGTATCACCTTTCGCTGGAAAGAAAACACGCAGGTGTCAGTTGGGTATTTTCTAAGAAAAGAGTATTTTTTCAGCTCTGAAAAGGGACAAGGCTAAAGTTATTTGTCCTAGATGAACAACGATATGCTGGTCTCAACAGAAGACCTGAGAACTTATCTCTCACTGTTTGCTTTTTTTTTATCCCCCATAAACAAAGCCCTCCCCCACTCCCCCTGCCATACCTGGAGTGTATCCTTCCCCACTCCGGCCATACAGAGAGTGTCGGCTCATCCCGATGCTGTACTCATGGGCAGGGATGCAACTGAAGGGTGACAAGGGCAGTTTCTGCAGAGCTGTGGTTTTATAAAGTGCTTTCAGGAGAAAAGGGAAAGAAAGGAAATTATCCTAATGGAATAAAATCGTAGATAGCAGAAGAACACCTTACTTAAAACCGATCTGTGGCTTGCAAACTTATTCTTTTCAGCCATATGACTGGCTTTCAGTAGCAAGAGAATGTAGGAGAGAACTCTGTTCCACCATAAGCAACAGACAAAGAGGTTCTGCTGATATTTCTGAATCAAGACCTGGAGTTTAATGAGCAATAAGGACTCTGTTTTTATAATGGGTGACATCACGTGCACTGGCCTTTCCAGTGACCTGCAGATGCCTAGGTCACAATCATCATCAATGCTACCTTCACACACACAAGATAACATGAGCCATCAGAGAATTGCATTTAAGGGCATTAGGAAAATAGTTACAAGCACTGGCCCAGGAGTCAGGCCACCTGAGTCTGAAACCTGGCCAGCTCAGGGACCTTACATAGGTTGTTTAATTCTCTAAACCTCAGCTTCCTTATCTGTAAAATGGGAATGCTACCACACACCTGGTATGGAAACTGGTGATGAAACAAAGTAACACATGAACTATGCTTAGCACTTATTTAGCTATTATTAAAATTAGTATCAAACCCAGTATTGTTTTGTTTTGGCAATTTCCTGATATATCTTCAAATATCTCCTTTCTCAGGTATCATAGATCTTTCTGGATGAAAAATTTTGTTGTTGTTAACTAAAATTTTTATTTTACCCAAATATGAATAAAATAATGCCTCTCTAGTGGACAGACATCCAGTTTTTAAAGAATCTACTCCAAAAAAGTTGGTAATATATGACAGCAGTGCTTTTTTGCAACAAATACCAGATTGTGACAAAAATATGTCCTTCTATAAAATAATGTCAAAGAGATCCTGCTTACTAGTTGGGTTTCTTACACAGAGCCAAGCCTTATCCCCCAGAAGGTGAAAATATCCCAAATGGTTATCTCCTCCACTAGGCAAAAAAAAAAAAAAAAAAACATATCCTGCCACGCTTCTCAGAGGCACAACCTTGCTGTGGTCACACAGAGTCTGAAGATGACGCTTCAGATCTAAATATGGCATGGTTGGGGGGAGAGGGCTGGGAGATAATAGAAGGGAGGGTGGGCGGAGCCCATGGGCTATAAATAACCAAAGAGCCTGACTACATTTAGAGCTTCCCAGTGTGTAGGGCTCCGGCAAATCTCCTGCTTTGTTTCCTGAAACAAAAGAAACAACGGCTATGTCCAGGTTTCTCTGAACCTCTGGCAGGAATATACTCTTCTGTATATTCTTTTCTTTTGAACAACTGGGAGCTCAAAATAAATCCTCACCAGCCCTTTAAGACCTTCTCCTCCCCAAGCTGCATCCACACTACGTAGGGAATGACCCGCACACTCTCTCCAGGCACTAGCTTCATGCAAAATAACTCCCTAAACATAAAGGGTTTATCTGGCCAAGTCTTAACAAGCCGAGTACACCTTTCAGCTGCAAGTATCTGTTCCTCTAACTTCAAGACGGATGCTCTTTACAGTGTTTTGGCAGAAATAAACATCTGTTTGGGGGAGGACACCTGATCATTTTAACCATTCCTATAATGGGAAAGTGCTGACTAGAGGAAACGTTTACAAAGATTCTTTGTGCAGAGAGGATGGCCCAGGTGTCTCTAAAATCGTCTGTTCAGCAAAAGCACAACCAACCAACATTGCCGCAAACCTCTGAGCTGTCTTCCTTCAAAATGTTTCTAAGCTCTACGCTACCAAAGAAAGTCCCTTAGTGAGCCCACCAGAGAATTCTGAATAATCCTGGGCTAGTCACACATACTATTTGGTGACTAATCTGCACTCCTGTCAAATGGAGAGGGGTCTATATGCATGTGGATTTGTAGAGTCCCAAGAGAAGTTCGGGTCCATAAACCAGTGAATGAATTCCATTAATACATATATGTGGCTTTTTCATCTGTGACATAAATGACGTTTTTTACACCCCTATTTCTGAATGTTCTTTATTAAATAATAAACTCAAGAAAAATTTCATACAAATCACCAGTGTCTGTAACGATTATTCCTTATTATTACAACGGCTTCCTCACGGGCAAAAGCGAGAGCTGAATTTCAAAATCATGGTGGAGTTTGCCAGGGTGGAAGCCTTTTATGACGGCTCCAGATCCCAAGGCTACTTTCACAAAACCAAGTCTCTAAAAGATCACTTGGAGAGATCTGGGGACAATTCTGAACTTTAAAATGTATTTATTAGTACCAGAGGCTGATGGGGTAGGGCAAGAAGTCCTTTTGGACAGCTTTCTAAATCACCTTCTGGTTTTTCCCACCCACCGCAGGAAAGAGATTCTTGACCTCACAGATGCGCCTCCCTCAAAGAACCTCCACACCCTGGAAGAGCCTGGTAAGACTCAGAGGAATACGCTGGAAACTTCACCCTCAGACCCAGGCTGGAGAAGGAGGAAGCAGTTTCACTTTCTCCAAACATTTCAAAGGCCATGCTGCTCCCTTGACGACTGAATTCCAAGCTGTCTGGTCCAGCTTCCCCTTCCTGCTTGGAAATATCTTTCCAGTGCTAAAGGTTTGGAACTTCTGAGTGAGTGTGTGCTTTAATAAAATATGGGATTCCGTTACGATCCTATTTCCTCTTGAAGGGCAAAATCTAATTTCAGGGGAGAAAAGCATGTGAAGGAATCTCGAAGGTTTCTTCTAAGCTTTCCATCTAGACCCAGCAGGCGAGTCCAGGTCAAGAGTTTGATGAGGATACTCATTTCCTATCTACCATATTTTTGCTATATGAGCTGAAGACCAGGACAGTTAGCCAAAGCACTCCCTGGGTATAGCAGAGGCCACCTTGCCCCCCTACCCCTTCCCTTACCAATTCCATATAGGCTGGCTTAACTGCCATCGTCTGTAGTTTTTTTTGGGTTTTTTTTGGCCAAGAGAATGCGCATTCTCTGGCGGCCATGATTGTTTTTGCCTGCTTGCCTGCATGGAAGTGGTGATGTACCAGGGGATGAACATCCTATGGCAGCCCTGACCAATGAGTGACCGGAGAATTGGTGCACAAATATTCCATTTCCATCACCTATCACAGGGCTCACTCTGAGGCCTCCCAGTTTCCCAGCAGGACTGGGATCTAGTTATAACTTCCTTGATAATGAAAATCTTTATTGGCTGCCTTCTCTCCTCTGTCGTACTTCCTCACCTTTCTACCGAGATTGCTTCTCCAATAAATTACTTGCCCTTGTCTTGGGGTCTGTTTCAGTTGGAATTCAAACTAAGGCTCTGAGATAGTTAAGCCTCTAGAAAGAAAACACATTTGGAAGAAAGTAAAGACACACCCAGAGTTGCATAATTACTACTGCATTACCTATTATAACCAACTCCAGGGCTATATGTGTCTATCATTATCTCTGTTTGAATAAGAAACTCAGGGGGGAAAATGACTTACCAATAGGATTTAGGGATTCCATGAAAACTGTAAAGACTTTTTGGACTACCTGTGAAAGACTATATTTTAATCTCACCCCGACTTCTGCCCACGATCCCTCATACTTGCCCTTTGCTTCCCTCGCTGTAATCTTCAAGGCTCAGGCTATGCCTGTGCCCGTGGACACAGGAACTAGGCAACAAGCCCACTGTCTCCCACCTCCTGCCTGCTTTACGGGGCTCAGCTTCCCCGTCTGGCTAGCACTTGGTTCTGGCCTCATTCTTAGCTGCTGCCCTTCTGTTTGAGAACCTCACCCCTCATATCCAGTGGGTTCTGATTTGATGGCTTGACTATTCAGTTCATACCTGTCTCCCCTTCTTGGGTAACTCTTTGTGTTTGGTAACCTCGTGTTTGTACCTTTCCCTGGCTCAGACTCTGGTCTCTACACTTGGCTACTCTTAGAATCTTCCCAGCTGACCTGTGCCTTTCAGAGAGCAGGATAAGACACTTCTGGACAGCCCTCCTGCTTATCCCTAGTAATTTACCACATGCTCAAGGGAAACGTCTATTATGCGTACTTATTCAGACAAAATGAATGAGAAGATAAACGTGCCTGCAGAACAAGGAAAAGGCTTCTATGCGTTTTTGCAGTGCTTCAAGCTTTCTCTTCTGCTAGCGTGAAGGCTAAGAGTAAACGGTAGCCCCTCAGTCATACATAGCCCTTTAACTGGAAGGGCAACAATCACACTTCTGCCACGAGACGTGAAAGGCAGAAGCTGCAGATGGAGTCTTTCTTGTCCACCTGAGTGTCTATTGTTTGTATTTAATTACTTGTCTGAAAATGGAGGAGTGGGTAATTTCTGTCAATGAGATGAAACTAAACATCAGATATGAGTATCTTTTTATTCACAAAGAGAGATTTATAGATTTATGTCATGTATCACCCTTTCTCCAGTTAAAATCTTTGTGCAATAGGTAAAACAGTGGTTTCAAAGATACCATCAATCAAAAAACTCAGCTCAAATCTTTGCTAACATGTATAGATGAGTGTGTGTTTAAATCCAGCACCAGATTTCCTTCATGCAGTGTCGCATTCCCAGTCATTATTCATTTATACCCAATAACTCAGCAATGGCTCACACTTTCCTTCATATTCAGAAGTAAAAGGTGTTCCTGCAGTTTTCTGCTTCCAGGCAGGATGTCTTGATTTTCATGAGTTTCTACCTGTGCTTCAGTAGTAGATGTTTACAAGACATTCTCCACTGGGAAGAGTTGGTGAGAAGAAAGTTCTTCTGTATCAGTTATGACTGGGATGTTTGAACAGTTTCCTGAAATTTACTTTCCGAGAAAGGTGGTTTGGCTTTAACCTAGATGAATGGTGTGTGCAGGGGTGAAGTTCAGGGAGGGAAGACCTATCCTGAGCCCTTTATAATGACTCTTAGTTGAAAGAGTAATTGGAGTAGTTGGATGATTAACAAGCTATGTAAATAATCTACAGTAACATTAAGAAAATCTCTTATATCCAACAATTCTCTTAAAATTATCTGAATTCACAAAGGAATGTCACTGGAGATTTTTCCAACATGGGTCTACTCTTAGGTCAAACCATCCAGATTTTGTCCATAGTGTCAGTGAAGCATATAACCTGAAGGATAGCATGAAAGGCAAAGACGATGTTTCTAGAACAGCAGGTACGTCGAATCAGTGTGTACCCCACACCCCGGAACATGGATATTTTGCAATCTGCATCTATGAGTCTTAATGTTAAAGCTGAATAATAATACCCCTTATCCAAATTGCAAAAAATATTAAAAAATTAATAAAAGTATACATATTTTAAAACAATCAATGAAATACAACTTACTAGCCTCGTCCCTATAGTTCCTTTAACATTTGGCCATAGTACCGCTTTCGTACGATAAAGTTTAGAAAGATAGTTAATTTCATGCATCACTACATCATGTGGTCCTACATAGAGCATCAAGTTCTCTGCCATCTAAACAAATGTTAGAAACCTTGCTCTGATTTCACAGAGTTTTGACTGCTCTCCTGAACCTTAAGGGTTTTATTGTTGTTACTGTTGCTGTCATCAGCCATCACTGCTACAATTCATGAATTCAGTAAATATTCATAGGGAGTCTACTCTGCACCAAGCACTGGGTATAAAAATGTGAACAAGAAGTTCCTGCCCTCACAAGGCTTACACATCTAATGGGAGAGACAGCCAAGGACTATGCAAATGCATACCTAATAGGGAACTACAGAATAGGATTGGGTAGGATAGGATAGAGTAGGGTAGGTGAATAGAACAAAATGTTCCCCTGAAGACCAAAAAGCAGAGAAAGGAGGTAGAGTGTGAAGAGCAGTGGTTAAAAGCTGTAACTGAGCAGGACCCTATGGGGCCTTCCCAGGACAGACCCCCCCCCCCACCATGTCCTCTGCCTGCCTCTTGTCTGTAGAAGAACGTTAGCCTGCCAGGCTTTCCCCAAGTTCCAAAGAATAAATTTAGGCAGAGAAACGAGAAAATGCAGAAGCAGAGGAGAACAGTCAAGCAAGACAAAATAATAGTTTATCCATTAAACAAAGTCCTTTAGTTCCTCCTCAAGAGCTATAGATAATATTCTGAGCCATATCCTTGAGCGGTTTTGCAGATACTGAAACCACAACCAGGTGGAAGAAGTTAACTGTATGTTGCCCACAAGCATGGAGACCCCAGACCGTTTGGAACCAGAAGGTTGATGATGTTGACTCCCATTTACCTCACCACCAACCAATCAGAAGAACGTCCGTGAGCTGATCACACACCCTGAAGGCCCCTCCTTCACCCTGTCTTTAAAAACCTTTCCCTGAAAGCCATCGGGGAGTTCGGGCCTTTTAAGCACTAGGTACCTGACTCCTTGCTTGGCGCCCTGTAAGAAATACTGTACTTTCCTTCACTACAACCTGGTGTCAGTAGATTGGCTTTACTGCGTGCAGGAGGGTGGACTCAAGTTTGGTTCAGTAACAGAGTCAGTATAGGCCTCTCTGAGTAGATGCCATGTTTGGTCCCAAAGTAAACTTATAGACTCACAACAAAAATAGACTCCGGAAAACAATCTCCAGGTGTGTTTTATGTATGCCACTTAATGCACCGCATATATGTCTCTCAGGTGTAAATCACTTATCCCAAATCCCACTTCGTTCCATCACTGAAATATACCTAGGCTGAGATTTTTATCCCTAACTTTCCCCAGACAGGGTGTGATATGCTGCTTATAAAGGCCAAAGGATAATAGAGTGTTGCCAAGTGGATTGTAGATTCCCATGCAGTCTGGACTTTCCAGACCAAATGAATCAGCTGGCCCTGCATGACCTCAATTAAGATGGGAATGGGGGCTTCGCTTTGGCCACACATCCTAAACCACATACTGTGCTAAGTTTCCGAGCTGTCAGTCTTTGTGACTCCCCCTTAGGAATACTTAACGACGACTTGTGACATGAGATTCTGAAAGCTTTTTGAAAGTCTTACTCGCTAATGGAAAAGCCTCTTACATATTTTATAGAACTAAACAAACATCAAAGTTAACACTCAAATGCAACTTGTTTTTTCTAAACTCTACAGAGCCTTGTCAGCATATCAACTCTCCTGCAGGTTCGAGTCAAACAAAGAGTGCATGAGTCCTGAATTTTTAGGGAAAATATTAAGATTCTAAGCTTCCTGAAGGCAAAGACTCAGTTTTACGTTTTTGTTTCCCCAGTGCCTAGCGCAGTGACCGACACAAGCAGGTGAGCAAGATAGGTTTAATGGTACTGAAGGGGAAACATGGCAAGATATTTAACCACACAGAACAATCAGCTTTTGCTGATTTTCCTTTCAACATTATTAGCTATCTCCAAAGTTAAATTGTAACTGAAAATATAACATCTTGATATATACAGATAGAGAATTCCATTATACATGCGCTCTAAACCAAGCTTCCTATAAGACTTTACAGGCTCCCCAAATTTCGAAAGGGCACACAGGCCCCATTGTTGTTGAGGATGATGATGATAGGAGTTATAACGATAGCGACCACTGATTAAGCGCTAACCACCTGCCAAGCACTGTGCTAGATGCTTCCCTATACTCTCTGCTTTACCCAGCAGGTCACTGCATCATAGCACCTCCTTCCTCAGAGGCTTCCCCTAATCACCACGTCTAAAGTAGCCCCGCTTGAATGTAAACTGGTGCAGCCACTATGGAGAACAGTATGGAGGTTCCTTAAAAAACTAAAAATAAAACTACCATATGACCCAGCAATCCCACTCCTGGGCATATATCTGGAGAAAACTCTATTTGGAAAAGATACATGCACCCCAATGTTCACAGCAGCACTATTCACAATAGCCAAGACATGGAAGCAACCTAAATGGCCATTGACAGATGAATGGATAAAGATGTTGTACACATATACCATGGAATATTACTCAGCCATAAAAAAGAAATGAAATAATGCCATCTGCAGCAACATGGATGGACCTAGAGATTACCATCCTAAGTGAAATAAGCTGAGAGAGAAATACAAATGCCATATGCTATCTCTTATATGTGGAATCTAAAATAGGGCACGAATGAACTTATTTACAAAACAGAAACAGACTCACAGACATAGAAAACAAACTTATGGTTATCAACGGGGAAAAGGGGGAGAGGGATAAATTAGGAGTTTGGGATTAGCAAATACAAACTACTATATATAAAATAGATAACAAAGTCCTACTGTACAGCACAGGGAACTATATTCAATATCTCTTAATAAACTGTAATGGAAAAGAATACGAAAAAGAATATATATGTATAACTGAATCACTTTGCTGTATACCAGAAACTAACACAACATTGTAAATCAATTATACTTGAAAGAAATAAATTTAAAAAAAAATAAAGTAGCACCACTCTTTGGTTCCTCTCAGTCCTTACCTTGCTTTATCACCCACCTGCTGATATTGTAAATATTTATTTGTTCAATTGTTTCTTAACTCTAGCTCTACCCACTAGAATGTGAGTTCCAGGAGAGCAGTGACTTCATACTATTCACTCTTGGTTCTTTAGCAGTTTAGTAGAGCTCAATGAACAGTTGATTAGTGAATGAATGTATGAATGATTTCATTCACCCTTTAAGACAACTCTGCAAATTAGTTATGTTTAGACCCAAGAGACTGCAACTATATTTCCCTAAGTCCCACGCTCTTCTTGGTACCCCATACCGACACATGTTGGACAAACAAACATGGTGAGGGAAAGCCATCCCTCCCTCCCCCCACCCCTGCTTCTCCTACCTTTCCTCGGTAGGACCAAAGTCTCCCAGTTCTGTCCTCCCTGGCACATTCTCAGAGGAAGGCAATGAGCAAAGTCGACACAGAGTAACCATTTCCCATGTTACTTTTATATAATGTATTTGTAACCCAAGAAGGAAAGGTTATATCACTTGGAGTCTGGGAGCAGAGATCGTCAGATTTATGAGTCCTCTCTGAGTCACCCGAAGCATCACTGCAGCACAGACCTGGCCTAAGGCATGAACCGGAATCGGGGAAGTTGATTTCTGTGAACTCACCGGGAGATGATGACGGCACATCCAAGGTTAAGGTGACGGATTTTCCGGTACCGAAGTCTTGCCCATTTATATCCACGACGCTGCATCTCTGAGGTACCCTGTTGAATGACTCACTCCTGGCTACGTTTGTGCCTCAAAAAATATTGGGTAGAGACTGTGCTCACTCTGGCTCCAGTTCCACAATGATCTCACTCAGGCTCCTGGTCCATAATGATGAGGTTCTGCCTGAATTATAACATACTGCAGATTTTCAGTTACTTCTTTCAGAAAAATGGGCTTTTATCTTCCTTATCTTTTAAATTTTATCTCCAGGTAAATATAGCTTTTTCTCCAATATATTTTTATTTCAGGAGGATGATGGATGCAAACAGGAGCCAATGTTTTAATTGCTCTAATACAATGAATCATCTCTATCATGCACATTTTACTTCTTGCAAAGATTTTTTTTTCTTAAATCTGTAAGTGCATTTCTGCGAGTTCTGAAATGGAAGCGTATCTCTGAGCTTGCTGACTACATTTCCCATAGTAGGCTATTTAAATGTATCTTTAAAGTGGATTACACATCTCAGGGGACTGGTAATGGGCTATGGAGTCACCTACTTCGGAGTCACCAGTTCACATTTAGTCCAGACTTCCGGCAGTGAACAAAAATCATTGTAACTGACCACAGTTTGGCTTTCTTTTGTGGAAATGGATCAGCGGCTCCCCTCCGGTTCCCAGTTCCTAGTTCTCCACAGCACAGGGACCACCAGCATCTCAAGGCATTAAGTGAGATCCTCTCAGTGATGGGGGAACCGGAAGAGAAGCATCTGTGTAGAGACACACAGACACACTCACATGCACACTGTGGATGCACATATATAAACACACGTGTGCACACATCCACACATCAACACACACACATACACACATACTGGTACAACTATTTT
Source organism: Stenella coeruleoalba (assembly GCF_951394435.1). Taxonomy (NCBI): domain Eukaryota; kingdom Metazoa; phylum Chordata; class Mammalia; order Artiodactyla; family Delphinidae; genus Stenella; species Stenella coeruleoalba. The sequence continues at coordinate 139,088,687 of NC_137169.1, forward strand.
GACCGAACTCATCCATAAGGAACAGTAGGAAACATATTGTAACCACTGATCTCCCAACACTCAATTCAACCCAAACTGTTCCAACAACCTAAGAACGCGCCTACACCGCCTGGGGGCCTGCTCTTGGTGTGCAGGATTTCTGCAAACGGATGAGAGCACCTTCGGAAGCCAGCCTGGCTGTTCACTGTGATGAAACGTAACATGACATTAGTCTTCAGGGATGTCCATCTGGAAGCTTTTAGGAACAAGCCTGCACTTAAAGATCAAAGACAACTGAGATGACTCTTCAGAAATACTACCTTTCCTCAGAACCCAGGAGACTGAATGCCGTTCTTCCCCGCTGCCCCTCCTTCATCTCTTGCCTCCAACATATCATCATGGCTTGTCCATCTCCACTCTTCATACACCATGAATCCATCACTTATTCCCACCATCATCATCACCCTCTTAGGGACCACCATCACTCCCCTTGAATACTGCAACCTTCCCCTGTGTCCTTGTCTGAGATGTTTACTCCACGCCTTCTCTGTGAACATTCCAGATCACCACTGCCCTGTTAAAACCCTTCAGTGGCTCCCCGTTGCTTCATATCGAGGTCCGTACTCCTAGCACAGCCAATAAGACCTTGATGATTTCACCGCCATGGCCTCCTTCTCTGTGTTCACATCACAGAAACCATAGACCCTAGCCATGTTGTTCCTGTGATGCTTCCATCAACCAGGCCTGCATTGCTGCCTTCCACCATGTTTCCTCTTTACTATTAAATCATCCTTCTTGACTCAGCATAACTGTCGTTTCTTCCCAGGGGTGTAACCTCAGCCTTCCAAGTTCCGGGTTGGGTGCCTTCATATAGCCCTATCATGTCACTCACCACACTACAGCAGAATATTATCCCCTTTAGGAGAAGCTGAGTCTTGTGCACTGTTGAATCCCTAGTCACTAATATGGTACCTGGAGTCTATTTTGGTGAATAAATAAATGAGTTCAGAATTTTAAGAATGGCTTATAGCATTTTCTCTCTCTCATGACTACATTCCTCCTATCTTTTTTGTTCTATTATAAACCAACCTTGTATCCTGAGCACATTCTATTCTTATTCTTTTTTTTAACCTTGGTATGGACCTCTCTGCATACAAAGCAGAGAACAACAGAAATGGAGAGGGGAACTCCACTCCAAGCCAGGATTCAAAAGGTAGGTTAGGGCTTCCCTGGGGGCGCAGTGGTTGGGAGTCCGCCTGCCGATGCAGGCGACGCGGGTTCGTGCCCCGGTCCGGGAGGATCCCACATGCCGCGGAGCGGCTGGGCCCGTGGGCCATGGCCACTGGGCCTGCGCGTCCGGAGCCTGTGCTCCGCAACGGGAGAGGCCACAACAGTGAGAGGCCCGCTTACCGCAAAAAAAAAAAAAAAGGTAGGTTACTAAGGAAAATCAAAGGCTAGCCTTTTCGGGAGGGCTTTTATTTACCTTTTTTTTTTTTTTCTAAGGACAGTTTATCCTGTGCTTGAAGAGCTTTAGGCAAGATCTTACCTGAAGATGATGGAATCAATTGGATCACTGTTTGTTATAAACAAATCTAAGCCAGGTTTTGAAATGAAGGTGAAGAACCTAGAATTATTGCTCACATGACTATGTCTCTGCTTCTTTGGACCTGACAGAGAAGGAAAAAAAGGAAACGAGAAGAAACGGGTAGATAAGGAGACGATAGGATATATTTCTAAAAGGAGAGTATAAGAAATATACAGATGCAGAGGATTGGAAGTAGAAATGATAACTACTAAAGGAGCTCAAGGAAGGAAAGTGGGAAGCATAGAGACAGCAAGGAGAAGAGTAAAAGCAGATGAGCGGGAGAGGTAACACCCAAGGGAAAAAGAAGAGGGAAAATCAAAAGATATGAACAGATAAATCAGAGAAGCAGTGAAAAAGAATAGGCTAGAAGAAAAGAGGAGACAGTGTAATATGGTAATTTGCTTAGAGTAGGGGCCTTACTTTGACAGTTGAATAAATCAATGAATGAATGAGAAATAAGAAAAAGTCAAGGAATATCAAAAAAGCTTAAAATATTTGGACTTTGATTTCCAATCTATCATGTTATGTATTCACTACACCCCCAAAGTACTGGGCCCATCCACAGCCCAGTCAACTGAGAGCAAAACTCGATTTTATATTAATGTTAAGAATAGAATGTGATTAGAATGCCGATCATTCATTCATTCAACCAACAATCACTACGCACTCTCAGCGGCCAGACCCTGTATTAGGTGTGAAGGACCTGACTGTCAGACACATCACCTCTGCCCCCAGGGAGATTGCAAAAGAAAGCACTAAATCTCTTTTCAAATTGGAAAGAATCTTCTACTTTATACTGCACAGCCTACATAATCTGTGAAAAAAATATAGATATCAGAATCAAAAGTAATAGTGTGGCTTGGCCAAAAGCCACAGGAAATGGGGGCGTCTTTCTCAACAGAATTCGATGACATTATAACATGTGCCCATTTCGAATGGAACTGCGAATCATAAAAATGCCAAAAACATGGAGAAGAAAAACATTGAAGGAGCTAACAGAAAAATATTAAAGACAGACGTTATTAAAGAGAAAAGCATAATAAATACAGGGTACTTGAAATTCTCTTTGTCATAGGGCTAGACTGCAGCGTGACTCCCAATCCCGTTAAGGTCATTCTAAATTGAGTCCCTTGGTATAATGAGCCCCTCTTGATAACAGCAAAACACATGGCCTCTCAAGAGCTCCTGGAAGGGGCCCTGCAGAGCCGGCCACCAGGAGGATATTCATGGAGGAAGGCAGTGGCCACTTCACGTGGCAGCCCTGCAGACAGAAACACAGACCCACGTCCCACTCTTCCTTCCCAGATCCTCAGCACAGGAGTAAACAGCATCCCTTCGCTGTTCACCAGGAGACAGAAACCAGAGCTTTTAGATGCATATTTCAGTAACAAGGTCCTGCTGAATCCCCAACTTTTGACATTTGCTGGCTATAAATGTCTTAGACTTGAAGAGTTGTGATATTACATTAGAGGTTTCCTGGAAAAAATACTCTTGACTATTTTATATTTGGACTACAAGTTGTAGCTTCCTATTTAATTTGAATAAAAGAGAGAATAATGTATACAATTTCCCCACTGAGGTCGTCTTTCCTCATACACTTTGGATGATTCGAAACAGAAAGGAGTTTCGAATAAGGACAGAGGGATTCCAGATACATTTTATAAGCAACACCACCCTCCTTCACCATACAAAATGCTAGCAAATTTGAGGGACATACACTGTAAGTTAGTGGGACATCCAAGAAACCCAAATTATTACATTACCATTTTCCTGGACCCCATTAACCTTGAGAGAACTGTAAAGGTCACAAGACTGCATGGCTAAATAGCATTCAGCAATTTCTCTAAAAATGTAAAACCAATAGCTCTTCCACCCATGCTCTTTTTTTTTTTAATCACTAAAGGTATTTGCATGAAAACAGGATCTTTGTTTCCTAAGGATTGATCCCCTTGCTACTTACTGCTGCTGCATCTCCACCTTGGTGGCATCAGAGCTCCTGCTAAAGAGCTAATTGTAATATCACAAAGGATTGTGATTTCAAGTAGAAGCAGCTAACCTCTTATGAAACAAAGACCCTGTTTTCAAGCAACTGTTTCTTACAATAAAATGCAAGAAAAGCTAAATATCTAAAATGTAAAATAGATGATTTATCTGAAGAATAGATACTAATATTGTCTATGACTCTCTACTTCTTAAAGCTGCAGGAAAAAGTTAGACAAAGAAAAAAAAAGAAAGAGACTAAAAATGAACTTTCAGATGTTAACAACATGCTTTTTCTACACCTTTGCCTGTGTCATTTGCCTACCAATGTGGGACAATTATATTCTTATTATTTTACTATGCTAACCTCATTTCACTGAGCAATATGGGTCTAAAATTAGGTTTGAAAATGGCATATTTTATCTAGACACTACTTCATCTTTGTAACTATAAAGCCACTTACAATAATTTCTATTTTCCATTTTCCCTACGTAATTTAGCATTTTGCTCACATTTTACTATTTATATTATGACAATTAAGCATCAGTTTTTAGGGATTTTAGTCTCAGCAGTGTGCACAGATGAGTATACTCCTAATCACTCTGTAAGAGATAAGTAGAAATATTCCTTCCTACGGCATGAAATGAACACCTAGATCTCATAAACTCCAAGTTACTGCACAAGTAAGACAAATATAAATGGATTTAGAATGCATCCTGATAAATATATATAATTTATGGAAAATACAGGAGAAAAATGTCAAATGACCACTAAGAGAACCTAGGTGATATCCACCCTTTGAAGCCTATTTCAGGAAAGAGAACCAAACGTGGACATTCACGTTTACATGCTTTGTATGACCCCTGAACCGTGGGCTGGAGCCAGGGTGCTGCTTCCTCTCCTATGGGCTGCTCAAATAATCACACACAGCATGGCCCCATTACCTGTGATTATCTGTGACTCTCTCCTGTGGGTGGGCACAACGTGTCAGAAAAGAGAAAGCTGTGGATAGGAGTCTTGTGTGAACTATTCAGGTTTGCCCTCTCTGGACCTCACAGCCCCTGTACCTGCATAAGAATGCCCAGATCTTGGATAAAGAAAAGATGAGGGGAGGGTCAGAGCTGGAACGGGGTTCACACCTCATCATTATTAAAAAATTAAAAGAAAGCTGGATCAAATGCACTTGCCACATCAACAGCATAGTTGAGGTATGTAAAGATACTATGCTGTGTACTGTCTTTAAAGATGTTTAAGTCAGAAGAACCACTACTGAACACTTAAACGTGAAAAACTCTGCTTGGTGCTTTACATTAACTCACATTTAAAAATAACCTTCCAAGGTATTCTTATCTCATCTCATCTCTTGCAAGGTGTACACAGCATCTGAAGATGATGGAAGGGTGAATTTGCCCAACTTCACACAGCAAAGTGTGGGCACACTGGGATTCAAGATCAGCCCGGGCCCGATTTCTTTCCTATTCTAAGAGGTAAAGTTCTTATCAACGTAAACTAATGAAAAAGATCTGGTAGTTTACCAAAACTCTAAGCCTGGCTCCAAAATCTTTAGCTTCATTTATTCATTCAGCAAACATTGGTTGAGTAGCTCTTCTGTGATGATTCATACTTCGTAAGAGAGGAACTTTGGTTTAAAAAAAGAAGAGTGGTTGGGAATCTTGGATCAAGCCTCCTTCCTAGCTCCTCTGGTCCCACTAAGGCTAACTACTCAACTCTTCTTCTGTAACATGAAGACATTAGACAAGATCATTTCCATGTTTGCTTCTAAAAGGGGGTAATGCCTCTACATGCCTTTGTTCTAATACCCAGATAATAACTAGTCATTTCAGAGCAGGTATGTCAAGATCAAGCTACTGTAATTAACAAATAGCACTGCATGGAAATGTGGGTTTAATAATTACCTCATTATATGAACATAATCTACCCCATACATCTTTGCTTGTACCTAAGGCTTTTCACACGTAAAATGTGCTAAGTGGATTGTTGTGGTGTCATCTGAGTGCTGCCTAATGCTTGCATTACGATACATAAGTGAATAATTACTGTATTAGTTTGCTAGGCCTTCTGTGACAAAGTACCACAGACAGGGTGGCTTAAACAACAGAAATTTATTGTCTTACAGTTCTGGAGGCTAGAAGTCCAAAATCAAGGATGTCACCAGGGCCGGTTCCTTTGGAAAGCTGTGAGGGTAAACCTGTTCTAGTCCTCTCTCTGAAGCTTCTGGTTTGCTGGCAATCTTTGGAGTTCCTTGGCTTATGGCTGTATAAACTCATCTTCACGTGGCATTCTACCTGTGTCTCTCTCTGTGTCCAAATTTCCCCCTTCGATAAGGACACCAGTCCTACTGGATTAAGACCCACCCTACAGACCTCATCTCAACTTAATCATCTGCAAAGACTTTATTTCCAATTAACGTCACATTCTGAGTCCCTAGGGGTTAGAACTTCAACATCTTTGGGGGGAACACAATCTAACCCATGATAGTTACAGTTCATAAAGTTTTGATTTCTTTAGATGTTTTGTAAAATTTAAAAGCTCAGTTGTCTCCTGCTGCACTGATTCCACGTGAAGGACCAGTTAGGGACATTTCACTGGAAACCCATAGAGAAGAAGGCAAGACACAAGTTCGGGGTTTGGGAAGGCAGAAGCTCAGCAAAGCACTCAGCCCACACAGCGAGGGTCCACGCACTCTGTTCCCACTCCATGGAGACCCACAGTAATGGAAAGTCCAGCCTAGAGATGGCTCACACTAAGCACATGTCAAAGATACAGCTTTCCATTCAATCGGAGACAATTCTGTTCACAGGCAACAAAATGGACCCTGCCGTGTCATGTAGGATGGTGGCCTCAATGAGATATATCTTGATTTAATAGAGAAATAAAAGCAATACAAGGTCATAAGCTAAGACCATCATAAAGCGCATTCAGGCACCCCTATACTATACTCCCAAGCTGCTTTTTAACTGAGTGAAACAATTTCCCCAATGTCTACAGCAATGGCTCAGTTAATTCCCTCCCTTAAGAGAATATCAACCTGTCCCCTATAACACATCTTAGTGGAAGTGTTTTTCTTTTCTTCTGTTCTTTTTTTATGTTAGAACTCTAAAGATATGAGGAGGGAAACAGCACCGGTTTCTGAATGACAGGAAATCTCCCGCAGAAAAGAAAGCACATTCACACTTGATTACTGTCTCTAGAGACTTTGTAAAAGACCAAGCATCAGTATTTGAAAGTGAACCAAGTGAAAGGTACCAAACTGCCTTGGGCAGAAAAAGCAGTACTGGCATCTCCCTACACCTTCACTAATAATTCTTTCATTCAATAAAAAAAAAAAAAATCTGAGCACCTACTATGTTTCGTTCCTTGTTCTAGGCAGAGGGCAGCAATTTAAAATGGGATGGTCGGGGTAGATCTCATTGAAAAAGTAACATTTGAGGAAAGCCTTGAATTATGAAAGGAGTTAATCACAACGATATATAAAAGAATATTTCAAGCAGCGCCAAGGCCCTGGATAGCTCAAGGGATAACAAAGAGGTCAGGTGTTTGGAGCAGAGACACGAGGGGAGAGGAGAAAGACCAGGTGAGGGAGGAGATGGGGGTCAGCCCAGGTCAGTCTTCTCAAATATTCTAAATACTCTGACTTAAAATGGAAATGGACAGCCACAACAGCATTTTGAACAGGGGTGAATAACCAGGCTTATGTTCTGAAACCTCTTTTAGCTCAGAAAAGTCTCCTGCTCATCAAAAGCAAATGACTGAGTACTATCTTACCTCACGTTTAAAATTTACTCAAGATGTATTAACGACTTGAATGCAAGTCGTTAACCTCAAACCTCCAAATCAGTACCAGTGTGTATTTTTTTCAAAGAGAGACAGAGATTACACACATTGAGTAATAGTCAATTTAAGGCAGATTCTTCCCTAAAGTTACATGAGCTTGAATAAATCTGGATTTGCTTCCTACTCTTTAAAATTAAGGGATGAGTACCAATAAAAAATTATCTGTAAAAGTACATATATACTGTATGTTTCATGTCTGGTAGCCAGCCTCCATGATGGCCTATGATGACCCTTGTCTCCTGATACTCACATTTTTTTGCATGAGTCGTAAAGAAATAGTGAATTAGGGCTGGCCAGTGTGACCCCTTCAATAAGGCTGAAGTGATGATGTGTGACTTTCAAGGCTAGGTCATAAAAGACATTGCAGCTTCTGCCTTGTTCTAGAGAATCACTTGCTCTAGGGAGATGCCAGCCACCATGCTATGGGGAGAGGCCTACGTGGAGAGACACCAACATGCCAGCTGTTATAAGTAGCCACCTTGGAAATGGGTCTTCCAGCCCTATTCAAGCCGTCCTTCGGCTGTAGCTCTGCCCAGAAACCCACTGCAACTTCCTGGTGACAGACAACCTCATGAATAACCCCGATCCAGAATTTCCCAACCAAGCTCATCCTAAATTTCCAAGCCACAGAAAGCATGAGAATGAATATGTCCTTATTTTCTGAAGCCACTAAGTTTCCGGCTTATTTATTACTCAATAGATAACTGTGATGCTTTCTAACATCCAAATATTCTAGTGATCAGCAGTGAGCTACTGTTTACAACATTCATTTTTATCTGAACTCGACCCCAAAATCAGTATTAAGATCACAACCAGATAAAACTATATTGGGAAATTACAGAAACATACACTGAAAACCTTCACTTGACTGAAATACCAAAACTAAAACGTACTCATTTGGAGTGATATTAGAATGCTGGAGGAAGGATGGACTTTGGAGTCAGTAAAAAAAATGGGTATGAAAAATGTGCTTATTAGCTTGAGCACATGACTTAAACTGGTCAAGCCTCAGCTTCTCAATTGGCAGAATGGGAAAATAATGCTTAGTTTACATTGTTGAGAAGAATAAATAAGGTAATATGTACAAATAATTTTATTCACCAAGCATCAGTTTCTCTTTTATTAAAATGAATCTGGGCCAGGTTTGTTTTGAAAAGGCAAACCTCTAAAAATAATGAATTGACATTTATTAATTTAAGTGTAAGTTTTATTTGCTTTGTGTAAGTTTTATTTGCTTGTCTCATGGCTAATGTTAATTGTAACATTAGTCTTGTTTCGTGTCTAATATGAAGCTAACCAAAACTCAGAGTGTTTATAATCAGTAATTCATTTGTTACTGGCCACTGCAATGCCATTTAAATTTTGGATAGGGGAAACAGCTAAATACTTTACAGAACCAGGTCAGAAAAGAGCTTAATTGGTTCACTCTTAAAACCCGGAGACTATCCTTTAACTCACATAGCTGAGTCCAGTTTGAACTGGAATGGCTTTGAAGCCAATGAGTTGAATCCTTTGGGATTATCATCTGACTTTTTTTTTTTTGTATACTATGATGCAGTGTAGAAAAACAAACACATGCTCAATTCTCAACATAATTTATGTTACCAAGCAGAAATTTGTAAATCGTTTTAAAATATCTTAAAAAGTAAAATATAATTGAATAATATAACAATTAATTTGGTAGTGTAAAGATTCAGTGTAAATTTTATTTAATATTATTGGTGATATACTAACCTGAATGATTGCTATATATACAACTTAAATTTATTCTATTAATAATATCATTGATAATTTAGTTTATTCATTAGTTTATTCACACCACAAGAAGTGTGGAGCCAGTATTATACTATAGTTACTTAATAACAATGGTTGATTTTAATTACTTAGTAAACAACTAGTGTCAAAATAATTCCTTAAACTGTGTGCTATTTTACTTATTGTCATCAGTGATAAAGGCTAACTTCCCCACCTGTATTTGATAAATCTGATCATCAGTTTAAGGCTTCTAATAACTACTGTAATTCTATGTGATTAATTACTCTGAATAATCCATGAAGATTTTTCTCTAGATCTTTAAGAGGACTGTAATGAGTTCAGAGACAATAGAGATTAAATACACAGGATACTCACAAAAAGGGCAAAAGGGATATTCAACCATCCTGTATACACATATATAGGATTCCAATGTGGGAGAATGTCCCACCATGCCAAAACATTAAGACTTGAATGTGACTTCTGAATTATTGGGGGTAGCGGGGTGGGAAGGTGGGGAAGTTGAGTGGTTGGTTGAGAGAGAGAGACAGAGAGACTCAAAGAGAGCAAGCTATCACCATGTGGTCCCACGATTTCAGTCTAAAATTCGTAAGATATTTTCCCATGATACCATGTAATTACTAACTCAATCATTTTATTCTCTCCTGCCAAAGCGCGAAGACGGGACAGGAAAGAAACACTAAGCCAATGGCATTTTCATAACAAATTTCGGAATACTGTAATTGTGCTATTGGATAATTCAAGGATATTATCCTTATCTTCAGCTCAACGCCTGAAAAATATCAGCACTTGTAAGGATTATTGTCAAAAACCATTTACGACTTCGGAGGATTAGAGAGTGAAAAACTTCAGTCTTGTAAATATCTTTATCATGTCAGTCTCCACAAAACTCTTACCCTTCCTGCTCTATTCTGCTCTATTCTTAGGTGATTTTCTTTGATGAAACCAAACTTTCTAAGCCTATCAAAGAAGTTTTACTTGGACTTCTTTCCTTCCTTCCTTCCTCCCTCCCTTTCTTCCTTCCTTCCTTCCTTCCATCCATCCATCCATCCAGGTGTTCATTCAGTATATATGTACTGAGAATTTACTACATGCCAAGCACTGTTCTAGGTGCTGGGTAGTCAACAGTAAATAATAATAAAGCCCCAGCCCAATTACGGGATTGAGGTGGGAGCAGATGAAGAGGAGGAGAAGAGTGTGAAGTGATCTATAGTGCATCCGAGAGGAGCTGTGATATAAGCAAGAAGAATGATCTACCAAAGGGAATTAAAAAAACCCCAGATCTTCTGCCCCATGGGTCTAGTCCCACATCACAATCTCACCTTTAACCCACGCTGCTCAAACATATCCTAAAGGAACTAGGCACTTAGATAAAACAGCTACAACACCAGAACCACAAACCCAGCACAGCAGATATAAAAATCTTCACCACTACTAATCACTCATACTTTTTAACTCCTTTGAGCCTGACAGCCAGAATGGGATATGGGCAAGCTCAATCTTATTATCTCCAAATGCAGCAAGTTGCAAAGCGGTTGTTCAGAGTTACAAAGCTAAACAGCAGAGCTAAGGTCTTAAACACAGACTTCTGATTCCAGTACAGAGCTTTTTCCATACACTGTATTATTTCTCTGCCATCAGACAACATCCTCAGTGGAAGGATAGAGCAGCTGGATCCAAACCCTGGCCTCCAGTGACTGCTCTAGAATATCCACAAGATGCTGTAGTTGATGGCAACTGATAGGGAAAGAAGACTGCCTTCAGGTAGCACGGGAAACACTAGATTCTTTAGACTGTGTGCAGTCTCTAGGCTGGTGCTACTAGGGACCGTCAGAGCTCTTGGAGTAGGGAGTAGGAAGGTAGGGAAGACAAGTACTGATAAAGAAGTCAACCACAGGGCTTCCCTGGTGGTGCAGTGGTTGAGAGTCCGCCTGCCGATGCAGGGGACACGGGTTCGTGCCCCGGTCAGGGAAGATCCCACGTGCCGCGGAGCGGCTGGGCCCGTGAGCCATGGCTGCTGAGCCTGCGCATCCGGAGCCTGTGCTCCACAACGGGAGAGGCCACAACAGTGAGAGGCCCGCGTACTGCAAAAAAAAAAAAAAAAAAAAAAAAAGAATTCAACCCCAAAGGCAGCACAGATGACTATCACAAGTTGCCATGTGAAACAGCAACCCAACTTCTACCTCCAGAAATTTTATCAGTCTCATTTCATTAACCAGGGACAATGGCCCTTGATTTATCACTTACGTCCACTCCTCCAAGGTTCTGCACTGTGGCTGAGTTGAAACAAATCCCTGTTACCTTCTGTGGCCCAGAGACTTACTGAAATGGACCGGTGTCCCCCAAAAAACTGCTGGCTAAAGGAGCATCTTCCCACCAAATACTAGGAATACTTCTGATTTAGAAACTCAAGAAACACCTTTCTAAAACTTTGACCAGAGACATTAGTGGCCAAGTTTCTATGCCACCTGATGGGAATATAAGGCGGGAGGATTATCTTGAATATGTCAAAGTTTGCATTTGAAAGCAGTTAAATCATCCTCATTCTTCATGGTAAGAGAAGTAGTTTATGTCACATTCATTTCCATCTCTGTAATTTCACCCTGTTACTAAATGCTTCCTGCTCAAGTCAATCTGATATAAATTCTACACGTTTAAGACTAGGTATTACTCCCCTAACCTCTCTGAGCGCACCTAGCACAATGCAGGGCTCACGGGGCATGCTATGTATTGGCTGACTTATTCCTTTAAGGAAGACTGCTCTTTAAAATTCCTTCCATAGGATGGTAGATCAGATGGTAGATCTGAAACTGGCCTAGAGTAGATGCAAATCAAGTGGTGTTCAAGTCACTGGCTTTGGGGCTTTCAAAGCTCTCAAGTCCAAAAACATCCAAAGACACAGCTCCAAGCAACTGACACAAGCCCACAATTTTATTTGAATAAGAAACAAATAAAAATGACAGGCTATAAAACAAATGTAAACTTCCCATTGCTTTATGATGCTCTGCTGTCAGTTCACTGTCTACTGTTAATGGTGTTTGGCATGAATTCTTTAGATGGGAAAGTTGTTTAAGGAACGTTCAGAATGCCAGCCCTCTACATCCATGTGTCTCGTGAGCATAGCCCACTGAGTACAGTTTTCAAATTTTCAGCTGCTCTAACTTACACTTAAAGCATAAACATCAGACCAACCATGGGTTTTTTTTTATTTATGGGGTACAAAACGAAGAGATTTCACGGTAGGGGGGGACATCAGCAAATCAGATGAGCAGAGATGAACCCAGTCAGCCCCCAATGAGAGGGGCAGATGTAGTCATTAACACAGTTCCTGATGAATAAACATACCCTTTTGTATTATTCTGATGTCTGCCTGTTCTTACACGCTGTGTCTCTCTGGCAAAGGAGAGCCAATATCTATATCTGAAAATGACTGTTAATCACATTTTTGAAAAACATATTTTAGCAGAGGACAAAAACACTCACAAATGCAGCTGGAAAGCAAAAAGAGAGTGAGAAAAGCAGCCATCCCTGCAGCCAAAACAACTCAGTGTGGGTACAGTGTCATGTGGACGCATCTCTGAAGCCCGACTGATTTGTAAAATCACCAGAAATGAGGCGGCTGGCTCTGATTACCATTGTGATTTGGGGGTGTATTCAGCCTTCGATAGAAAGTCTGTTCAAATGAATTCTCCCACATAACACGCCATCCGTCAGGCGACGCGCTAACAGCGATCTTCATAAAGAACTGAACGTTGTCAAAGGTTATCTTTCCATTCAGAGGTACGGCATGAGAGGTGGAGATACAGCTTCACGCCGAATTTTGTCCTGTGAATAGAAGTCATTGAATGACTGTCTGAAGAGGCCAGGAGAGTCTGAATAAAATAGCCAAAGACCAGGGAAACGGTGACCATGAATGCAAAATTATGCGAAATAAGATTAAGCAAGGTGTGTGGTGGAAACTGGGAAGCCGAGGTAGAAAAGAGGAAGATGGGGAAATTCGATTCTCTTCTCTATGATAACAGCCCCTTACCTCCTTACCCCTCCCTCAAGACAGATTAGATCTGAAAACGCCTTTGATCTCCGGTAGACAGGTTTCAGCACCAATAGGTTAAAATATTTATGGGCGACAGCTTGAAAATTCCAACAAGCCACATTCAATAATTAGATCTACTGATGAGTCCAAGGTTACCCACCAGACGCCACCAACTCCATATGATCTGCTTACTATGCAAATATCTACATAGTGCAAAGTCTTATTATTATAAATAACTCATCTCCCAGCTGCACACACACTCTATAGAGAAAATGACACATCGCCTATCACTAAACGACGCCAAGTGAAAGTGATGGAAAATGCTGGCCTCCAAACCTGTGTCTCCTGATTTTAGGTTTTATTTGGAACATAAAAGGAAGTCCCAAGTGAAATGAGAACTCCCTGGCATTCAGTAAACAGGTTTACAGGTTGCTACTCCAATGCCAGGAAGCGAGGCTGGCCTTCTCAGAGCCTGAGTGGTGACGTGGAAAACTGTGACATTAGCTGAATATTTTCACTGGCTCTGGAGGGAACAGAGGCTGTGACTCAATTCTTGTGTACTACCCTGCTTCCTCTCTACATTAGCTAATTGGTTGAGTGCTTACATGCAAAGCACTTTGCTGGATACTCTCCAAGGGGTCTAAAACCCTCGCTCTTCATTTTAGTTGAGTTGACCCTCTCCTCTCCTCGCTTTGGGACTGCTTTTGTCCTGGAAAGGATATGAGAGATTTCCTTATACACACACACCATTCCGCAGCATGCCTGTCACAAGAACCTCACTTGTGGATACCTCATATCTAGTTCTTTTTTAAAAAATTTAATTTGTATTTTATATATTGGAGTCGAGTTGATTTCCAATGTTATGTCAATTTCAGGTGTACAGCAAAGTGATTCAGTTATACATATACATACATGCATTCTTTTTTAAATTCTTTTCCCATGTAGCTTATTACAGAATATGGAGTAGAGTTCCCTGCGCTACACAGTAGGTCCTTGTTGATTATATATTTTATATACAGTAGTGTGTATATGTTAATCCCAAACTCCTAATTTATCTAGTTCTTAATCTAAATTCTCCAGGGAATTCTCCTCTGTGGTCCCTGGCCACCCAGCTTCAGACCCAACCCTGATTCCCACACCCCTCACTCTCTTGCCCAACTCAGACTTGTTACTTTCTGAGCACTTGTCTCATTTGGAATATTCATATCTTTAGTTCTGATTTTTGTATTCAGCCTTGTTTTAACTTCCTCTTGTTCTGGCTTCCTACCCCTTGCAGGATTTACTGTTTCCTGGAAGCCCCACTATCATTAGAACCAGAGACATATCCAGGTTTTGAGGTGCCTGAAACTCATGCAATTGGAGAGGGACTCTCTTTAATAAAAATAATATAAATGTAAAACTAAAAACAAAGCTTTGGAGGGGGGCCAGGCAATGGAGATGATCTGGTGCTTAAATGTCATCAGCTTCTCAGTAAATCTGCCCCTGACTAGACCTCCGTAATTCTAGCAGATTGCCCTCAAAGGTTTCTGGCCAACCTTCTGAGGAGGTCATTTATTTCTATAATACTTAAGACCTTGTTTTCCTTTAGAATTTGAGAATTTAATAAAACTTGTAAGTGTTTATGCTCACGAGAGGCATGCAATCCATATCTGCTAATGTAAAAAATAAAAGTGATGATGAGATGGGATCATAGAAGCCCCAAACCCCAATGTATAAAATTTGAGAAAAAAGAAGCTCATGAACCCAACTGATTATATGGAAACAGTTACTGATGCACACCTTATGTGTCAGCATTCAAAACAGGTCCTAATCTGTTAGCGTTCGAAAACACTTATTTTGAGTTACTGATAGTAAGAAGTTGACACTGACATTGGCAATGTAGAAAAGGCAAACTCCCAGACTAAGTTTAGGTTAAAGGAACTTGGGGAGTATGGGTGCATTTCTCTCCTTTCTCCCACAGTTTCCTCAAGCAACCTCCCCTCTGGGGCTTCCCACATCCGTCCTGCCAGGAAGCTCTCCAACCCCCTCCAGGCACTGACCAACGGAAAAGGCTCATTGCTCCCTTATCCCTGCGTTCTTTGAACACCACTGGATTAGACCCTTGGCATTTCTATGGGATCCCCATAGAAAAATCCCCAGGGATGCAAGGATTTTTCAATATCTGCAAATCAATCAATGTGATAGACCACATTAGCAAATTGAAGAATAAAAACCATATGATCATCTCAATAGATGCAGAAAAAGCTTTTGATAAAATTCAACAGTCCATTTATGAGAAAAGAACCTCTCCAGAAAGTGGGCATAGAGGGGACATACCTCAACATAATTAAGGCCATACATGACAAACCCACAGCTAACATCATACTCATACTTTTCACCCATACAATGGTGAAAAGATGAAAGCATTCCTTCTAAGATCAGGAATAAAACAAGGGTGCACCCTCTTTTATTCAATTTAATTTTGGAAGTCCTAGCCACAGCAGTCAGAGAAGAAAAAGAAATAAAAGGAATCCAAATTGGAAACTGTTTGCTATTGACATGATACCATACATAGACAATCTTAAAGATGCCACCAAAAAACTACTAGAGCCCATCAATGAATTCAGTAAAGTGGCAGGATACAAAATTAATATACAGAAATCTGTTGCATTTCTATACACTAGCAATGAAATGACAGAAAGAGAAATTAAGGAAGCAATCCCATTTACCGTTGCATCAAAAAGAATAAAATACCTAGGAATAAACCTACCTAAGGAGACAAAAGACCTGTGCTCCGAAAACTATAATATGCTGATGAAAGAAACTGAAGACGACACAAACAGATGGAAAGATATACCATGTTCTTGGATAGGGCTGCTGTTGTACCACAGACTGGGTGGCTTCAACAACAGTAATTCAATGTCTCAGTTCTAAAGACTGGAAGTCTGAAATCTAGGTGTCAACAGAGTTGGTTCCCTCTTAAAGCTGTGAGGGAGGATCTGTTCTAGGCCTCTGTCCTTATAGCTTTTGGAGTACAGGTCTTTTGCCTCCTTAGGTAGGTTTATTCCTAGGTTTGTAGATGGCCCTCTTCTTTCTGAGCCTCTTCACAATGTCTTTCCTCTATAAATGTCTGTCTCTGTGCCCAAATTTCCATTTTCCATAAGGACACCAGTCATATTGAATTAGGGTCCACCCCAAAGACCTTATTTATCTTAGTTACCTCTGTAAAGACCCTGTCTCCAGACAGGGTCACAGCTCTAGGTGCTGGGGGTTGGAACTCCAACATATCATTTAAGGTGTGGGGGACACAATTCAACCTATAATGAACAGGACCGTCACAAGCTCTCTTTATTACACACTTAGGAAAAAGATGTGCAGCTAAGGTGACCATATATAAGCAAGTTCACTGAGCATATATAACTTTAAGATGCCAAAAGAGTGTCTGAAGAATGCCCTTCTTTAATAGCAAAAAATAGAGGTTTAAGAACTGATACGATGATAACGACAATTATACTAAATTTGGTAAAGAACAATGTGAAACTGCATAATCCCTTGTGAACTGATTCCATGCTCGTAGACATTTTAACAAGTTAACATGTCTCCAATTTTTGGAAAGACAAGCAGTCTGTAGTCTCTAATAAACCAGAGTTCCTTAAAATGCTCCACTGCTAGATAATTTGAAACTCCTAGAAGAGATAAGTCAAGTCACATGACTTACCCTCCAAGTGCGGTATTAAGCTTTATATATAGTTTATCTCTGGGTAAAAGAGGTGGAAATTACTTCCTGCTAACTTCTTGGAGGATGCTTTAGCAATAGAAGGACCTAAAATGGCACGTGAGGTCATTTTCACTGTCAGGAGTTCCAGTCCGTGTTAGTTTAATGTCATCCCCCTGAAAGAGTGAGCAAGCACCCCCTTCCACCTGGAGTTAGCCACCTTGCCCTGCCTTCATACGTCAAAAGGAAGGGCTGAACCATTAGCACACCAGAGGGATGGAGAGGGTGAACATGATATGATGATCATGAAAATGAAAGCCAACCATCAAAGCCAGAGGCAAAAGATACGGATGGGTTACCACTGACACTCCTCTAGATGAAATCTTACTCCATCAAGTAACGCTAAGAAAGGGCGAAGGGCACCTAGCCTCCCTTTCCTTCTTACATCTGCTTGGAGAATTCCTTTGGCCTTTGTGTCCTTACTCCCTTTTTCTCTCCTTCCAAAATAAAATTTACTTTTGTGACTGCTGTGGGTGTTTGGGTTCTTAGTTTAATTTATTTTAAAGTTTGATTTAAATTTGGAACCTGCATAAGACTTTTGACATTTATTTCTGGGGGTGTTTTCTGAAGCTCGATGAAGTGGGTGTTGATTGACAAGCAGGTTGCTATGGAAATAGCTGTCACTGCAGAGACTAGGGCTTTATTTTGTACTCTTCCTTTGTCAGGCAGAGGTTTGTGGGATATTTTAAAAATAGTATAAGTGCCCCAGAATTAATAGGAAATCGTTCAGTGACTCTTTCCTAACATACCTATCAAAACCTGCAATTGTTTTTCATTCTGTAGTGTTCTGTTCTGCATATGTATTCATAACTTTCTGCTTTATAACAAGTGCTTTCTAATATTGTTTTCTCCCATTGGTTACTTGTTCTTCACATTTACCCTATGATACTGGCCCTCTGTGAAATTATATAGGTAAGGAAATTGAAGTAATAAAGAGCACTGAACAGTCTTCCCAAAGAAATTCCCAACTAGTACAATCATGGAGTTGGAGAGCCTGCCAGCTCAATACTGGGGCTATTTTTACTGGGCAAGTTCTTCATCCCAGGCTTTTAAAGAGGAAATTCCGGAGATAAGAAAATGCATATATGATGTTTAAAGAGGAGCATATTAGTTACCTTAGATTTAAGTTGGGTTCAATTATTCTTAGTTCCATTCATTTATTTATTCTCCATCTTTACTGGCTTATCGGACAGTTGGGTATACGATTAAATAAGATGCAGGACTTCCACACCAAGTACTAATGAGACCCAAATCTTCTATTTTTTAGGACCCTCACTCCTCAGACATTCATTACAGCCCAAAAAGCAACTGAATTCTGAATACTTCCCAAGCATCATTTAAAAAAGCAGAAACCCCATGGAAGAATACGCTCTACAAATAATGAAGAGTGACCCTCTTCTAAGCTCAGCTTCCTAGGAACCGGAATCTAATCATCTATTTTCTTTACAACAGGTACCTCTCTACACTACTCCACATACCAACACAGCCCAGGACTCCTTATAGGTCAGTTCTTGGATTTCTGAAAATAGTGCAAGGGATGAGTGTTTGCATTACTTTGTATTTTTCTGGCTGTAGTCAATTTCTACCATCTCTTTATTGGTCTTAGTTAGCTCCCTTTTATATGAATGTCAAATTTTGCATTTGTTAAGGGCCATCATCCAGACCCCTGCTGGGAAAGCAAATTTTTCCTCTTGGTAATGTTTGAGATTTATATCACCTAAATATGAATTAGACCCATAGTTTGGAGAAAGTAAAATACATACAAACATTGATTTGTTTTCTTGAAACATGGTTCAAACTCACACAGTTCCTTTAATCATTCCATTGGAGGGGGTTTACTGAAATTTTTTTTTCTACCCAGTATCACTAAGTGTTTATGTCATCTTGGTGTATGTATGCAAACTTGTTTAATAAACTAAAATTGTATACTCTTATTATATTTCCTCACTAACTGAAAAATATATATATAAGATCCAAGATATTAGTGAGGATCTTGATTACGCACGACAAAGAAGGTTTGACATTTTAGGGACCTCAGATTTTTTTGGCCAGATTTAGAGTGAGAATGGGAAGAAATATATCGAGGTGGAGACTAGTTGATCTTACCTTCTTTCTATGGCTCAAACAGCTGATTTGGGGAGTAGACTGGAAGGCAAATCTATCTCTCTGATCTTACTGTAAGAAGTCTAGTAAGTCCAGTGAATTACAAATCTTAGAACATAGATAAAAATGGTGGGAAGACGAAAGGGGTTAGGAAAGGGAAAGAGTGATGGCATGGGAGTCAAATTCAATCTAACAAAATGCTAAACAGGACAGAGATATGTACTATCATGATATGGACTGAGATGCTATCAACTTACTCATCATAAGCACAGCATCCTTCATATATAATATTTTATAAAGATAGGTACCATTTCTTTTTTTTTTAAGATTGTATAGTGGGACAATTACTGAACTTTAAGTCAGATGAGCTAGAATTTGGCTTCCCAAGTCATTGGATAAGTGACCTTATGCAGGTATCAGTTTAGTTGAGACTGAATCTCATTTTTAACAGAACGCCTTGCCTACCTCACAACTTCTGAAAGCATTTAGTGAAACTGTAAGCTGCTCTTCAAATCTAAGTTATTATTGTTGTTTTCACCCTTTTCCCCTTCTTCTCCCTCGTCTCCTCCTCCCCACTGTCATCTTCATCATCACTGTCATCATGATTCCTTGGGGTCAATATTTAGGCTGGAAATCTCATTTCAGCATTTATTCCTTGCAGAAAGAGAACCCTCAAAAGATATTACCCTTTTATCCCCTCTCTTTGACTCCCCTGATCATGTCTCCAAAGCTAGGGGTTCTGTTAAATTTTGCTATAAATGGAACCAGTTTGGCGAATCTCATTAAGACTTTATAATCTGAGTAAAATATTTACATATTTTTTGCATGTTTACAGAATTCATTTGTAAAGTCTAATTATCAACTCAGATGCCTGATGCTTTTATACCCAGGCATATGTCTACGTAGTTTATCCTCATACAATACAGGAAAACTGAAAATCCAATAAGTGAACTCTTTCACTGAGAGACATAACCAAAAAAGCCTGTTGTCACTTTTTAAGAGACTGTAAATCAATAAGTGATGTAGGGTTTTATTCTTTGGTAACATTAGGATGTTGACTTCAGCAATAAGCATGCTATAGATCAGAAGTTGGGACAGAATGTTCTGAAATGATACACAAGTAAAAAGCTTCTTTTTTTAGAACTGTAGACATCAGTTATCTTATCCAACGACCAGCTCTACACTTGTACTATCTTGAGGAGTACTCTGTAATCTATGGCCACTGTGCTGGTCTTTCCACTACAGTTTCTACCCAGGGAGGGGGAAAACAGCAATACATTCTAGTGAAAATTACCAATTCACAAATGGAGAAGAACATAAAATAATAAAAACAACTCTTCTCAGCCTCATTCAGATTGAGAATAAATGAAAGTGTTATTATTCATGCTGCTGTCAGACAGGATCACATCTGAGTCACACCAGACACAACTGAATCTAGCTTTGTTTTTTATTTACAAGATCCATGGAGAAAAGAGAGTCTACAGAACTCCAAAAAAGGGGGGGAACCTATTCCACTGTTTGCAATGTCCACTGTCTGGACATTCTTGCTCATTTTGTTTAAAGATCTAGAAAAAAAGAGAAATTGGAATTTTAATTTCCAAGTTGACTCTTTCCCAAATATGTTTTTTTAGGCAAATCCCTTAATTTTTTTGGGCCTCAGTTCTTTTTGTGTATTTAGAATGAGGTAATGATAGTATCTATCCCATAAGGTTTTTTTTAATCAATTGAAATTGAAACATATTAAATATTCTAAAAACTGTATGATGGTGCTTCCCTGGTGGCACAGTGGTTAAGAATCTGCCTGCCAATGCAGGGGACACAGGTTCGAGCTCTGGTCCGGGAAGATCCCACATGCCGCGGAGCAACTAAGCCCGTGTGCCACAACTGCTGAGCCTGCGCTCTAGAGCCTGCGAGCCACAACTACTGAAGCACGTGAGCCTGGAGCACGAGCTCTGCAACAAGAGAAGCCACCGCAACAAGAAGCCCCCTCTCGCCGCAACTAGAGAAAGCCCGTGCACAGCAACAAAGACCCAACACAGCCAAATATAAATTAATTTAAAAAACTGTATGATGCTATATAGTTGAGAGTAATATATTAGTTGACAGTAAAGTTAATAGTCATAGCAGTAAAAGCAACACCAACAAAAGGCCTACACCACCCATTACATGACCCCTCAGCAGGGCCACAGTCAGATGCACTACTATTTCTATAGCAAAAGATACAAATATTCATGCAGTGGAATAAACAAAAGAATATAATTAGCCTGACATAACTGAAGGTCAGATTTTGCTGCCAAAATGTTTTGAGGCCAAATTTATAAATATAAATTGAAACATGAAAGCCAACAGCAACTTTTTTGGATTTCAGAATTGTGCATAACAGATTTTAGATTTGCACTAATAAACTGATATATATGAGCCAAACTTTACTATGGAAATATGGTTATTAAATTTTCCCCCAGCCTTTCTGCATCTTGACTAAATTATTCTCATTTCAGTTTCCTTCCTGATCTGATCCCCCCACGCTTTCATCATCCCACTGCCCTTCTATTAAAACTCGCCAAAGTCTCCATGTTGTTGGGCCAGCAACATAGGTTCTGCAGCACAATAGGAAGACAAACTCTCAAAAATATGATGGACAGAAGTATTCTATTCTGACAGCCTCCTGGACCGGTCTTCCTGTTTCCATCCAGGGGTGAGTGATCCTTTCACAATGAAAACTTAGACATGTCGCCCTTCTGCAAAAATCTTTCAACGCCCTTTCAAGATTCTACTCAACAGAGATCAAACTTTTTAACATCGTGCACAAAGCCCTTTGTGGTCTGGTTCCAGCCTCATCCTCCTGCTGGGTTTACTCGCTCCCAATCCACAAGGCCCACATCCCAGTCCCGCCAGATGATTCGCAGTTCTCTGAAGATGCAGGAATATCTTACCTCCGCCTTTTGCTCACCCTGTCCCTTCTGCTATGACTGCCCCTCCCCAGACGGGTCTGCCAGGCGGCTATTACCCACCCTTTGTACATCCTCCCAAGCAAAACTTCACCTGTTAAGTCGATCCTGACCTCTTCACATTTCCTCTGAACTCTGGCTGTATCTTAAGCCTGTTGTCACCACGTGGGCCACATTATGGCATGATGACCCGCTCTAATTATGTGTCTACTCATCTTCCCCGACTCTTCATGTAGGCATCCTCAGTACGGCAATCACCACAGTCACTTTACAAACTGCGTGCTCAGTAAATATTTCCTTCGTGGATAAAAGTGCTTCGTGTAACTTTCCACCAAAACTCTAGACGTTAAAGGTACATAAAAAGCCACCACCAGCTAACTTTAAAGTTGGAGAAAAGTTCCTGTATCTTTTGTTTACAAGATAAAATTTAAGTTTGTTCTCTATCTGTGGTTCTCATGGAAGAACTCTACATAGTTTAGTGCTTGGGTTGAAAAAAAAAAATCTCTACTTTTGACCCTGCTCTATTCGACAAGCTAGAAATACACAGCATTTCAACAGGCATCACCAACACTAGACAAATATTAGAATGTGGCCAATGAAATCTTGATTTAAAGTTGGAAAGCTCTGCAGCACAGAAAGATTCAGAGGGAGGACGCAGGTCCCTAGAACTTTCCACAAATGCGTGACCTTCCCACCACTTCCAAAGGAGTTTTTGTCTATGTTGATAACATTTGCTTACACGCCAATGCTGAAAAACCCCTGACAAATATCTTACAAGCATATCCGTGATAAGAAGAAAAATGTCCCAAGCAGAACAATGCTTAGAATGTACAAGGTTACTACTTAAACAGCAGCCTGCCAGGACAAAAACCCACGTCTGAGATATTCAAATACTATTCAGTGAAACTAGTAACTCGTACATTCCGAGCGAATTTGGGACAAATAATTAAAGGAGATGCTTTATGTATTAAGAAACATTGAGCATGTCACATTTGTCCTTCTCTTTTACTCATCTTTCTAGAATTGAGGTTTTCTTTTATATTAAGAGGACCAGGGCAAGCGCTGGTAGGGGTGCCTATGTCTTACTCATCCTCAGTGCCCGGTACAGTGGCTGTCCCATAGAAAGCCCTCGATATTTGTTTACTGAACAAAACCAGAAACTTTCATTTAGAGAACATACTTAAGAAAATCTCTTTCTACTTCTTAGTTCTAATTATAAAGTATTTCTGATTTACTGATTTCTCTGGTTGCTTACAGTAGGGCAAGACCACACTGTGAATAGTTCATGATTAGGTGCCTGGATAAAATGGGCAGAACTCTGGTACCTAATACTATTCTTCGTGAACCTTTGTGCCTAGGCTAACTCGAGGCCACAGAATAACTACATGACATCTTTCTTTCCTGCTTTTTCCTAAATCTCAAAGGTCCTGGGACACCCTCACACTGTTTTGCTCAAATCAGTAAAGAAGCAGGGGTAAAAAAAAATCCCAGGGGAAAACAGCATCTAAGTGGCTCATGCTGAATTTTAGGGGATCTTTTCCTCTTTATTTTGAACCTGGCTGCTAACCACTAAGGAAGGCTGGTATCATATGGCCACATTTAAAAAATAAATATGAAATTGCTGACTTAGAGATGATCCTACTAAGTGAAGTAAGTCAGACAGAGAAAGACAAAGATTATGTGATATCACCTTTATGTGGAATCTAAAAAATAGTACAAATGAACTTATTTACAAAACAGAAACAGACTCCCGGACATAGAAAACAAACTTACGGCTACCAAAGGGGAGGGGAAAGGGATAAATTAGGAGTAGGGTACTAACAGATGCATACTACCATATATAAAATAGATAAATAACAAGGATTTACTGTAGAGCACAGGGAACTATATTCCACATCTTGTAATAACCTATAATGGAATAGAATAAAAAAAGAATATAGATATATACATATATAGATGTATAACGGAATCACTTCGCTATACACCTGAAACTAACCCAATATTGCAAATCAACTATATTTCAGTAAAAAACAAAAAGAAAAAAAAGACAGAAAAAAATAATAAATACAGAACTATGAAATCACACACAAAAAAATACAACCAGTGTTCAAAACTTCTGTAAAGTTTTGAAAAGTATGCACTGACGCATCAAACACAGTCTATCTTCCACCTTGGCCTAGAGCGCTATTGCTAAACTGTCAAGATTACCTACTGTAACATTTTACAGTGAGGAAACCAAGCCTCGAACAGTAACTTATGCGAGTTCACACATTCTAATATCCAAAGGGAAATACTGCTTCCTCTTCTTTTACATCAGAGTTTTGTCACTGATAACAGCCCTACTTGAAATGAAAAAAGGACCCATGTCTTCTACTCTCCACACATAATCCTTCAAAGATGTGAGCAAGAGGATGAATTT
This sequence comes from Stenella coeruleoalba, assembly GCF_951394435.1. NCBI lineage: Eukaryota > Metazoa > Chordata > Mammalia > Artiodactyla > Delphinidae > Stenella > Stenella coeruleoalba. Next base: position 139,113,116 of record NC_137169.1, read on the forward strand.
TAGTGGGGAGGCAAGGACAAGGAAAGCACGAAGTGAAATGACACAGAGGCTCTCTTTCTCTTGTTCAAGCCTCATAAGGTCCTGTTGAAAAAATCTACAGATAAGCATCTGAAATCACGGTAAATTACACACTGCATGCTGGTGACTCGGTCATGGAAAATTACGAAGCTACGTGATGTCTCATTTGTTGTGCTGAAAACAAATGTAAATAAATTACTGGGAGAATCTCATTTACATTTAGAAATTCATCCTGATGCATGACATGACTACCGACTGTTTTTAAAGATACCTTCAGAAGAAATGCCACTCATTAAACTCAGATCATGAGCATCATGTATGAGTGTGATCTGGTGCAGGCTTTTCAGAACAAGGAATACCTACCCTTTCATAAGAGTAGAAACACCTACCCTACACCACCACCTCACCCTCAGCGCAGGGGAGAAGCAGCATGAGTTGTTACTGTTTCTAACGCCCCCTCTGCTGTTCTCAGAGAGAACACTCCCGACCCACAGTCAGTGGGACCAGCTGGTTACCTAGTAGTGGGGATGGTTTGTGGTGAGCCTTTCACGCTCCCTCACCCCACTGCACCCATGACCTAAGGCTGCTGGCTGGGGTTAATGGGACAGAATGGACTTAACTGGCTCCTGGAGGGATCAAACCCATGCCCGATCTCATTAGCACTCTGCTTTGACCAACTGAGCTGCAAAGCCAGGGAACCTCATTGACCAGGAATTGGTCATCCAGTGGCACAGATGCCCTACGCTGAGATGCAGTTGACCTGAAAAGGCAGATATAAAGTACAGGAGATGGATGCGATCTGACCAAAAAACCTTGAAGGGCTTCGTGTCTAGGGTGGCCGTTCGGCTTGCTGCCATGCTTAATTTATCCCATCCACCTCTCCACGACTCCATCAAATAACCCAGGGCAACAGCAAGAACTTAGGAAACGGGGACAGAGTTACTGCACATTGAAGGTAATGAGAACAAATCAGACAAGCACTTACCAAAAAGTTCTGAGAACCGTTACAAGTAGCCTAAAGAGCTACAGCTAGAAAAGACTAGACTGCTGTTCCCCGTGGTTATGATACTCCACGTAGCAATGGTCCAGCATACTCTGTGCAATACACCTCCCTCCACGTCAGATGCAATCACACATCCCAATGCCCTGCCTTCTAAGTGACGGCCTGGGATTCAACCTTGTTTTCTCTGCAGCTGTGACTATGGGCTCAGTTTCCAGCCATTAAATGTCTTCCCATCTTTTTTCTTTTCCCTCACCCTAAATAGATATCTCAAAAAGTTGTTGAGTTTTGCTTTCTACCCCACAAGGGTGAGATACACCATTTCCTAAATAGGGTTATGATGGTGTGCGCGGCCTCATCCACAGCTGAATATTTACATAAGCCTGAAGAGGTCTCAGAGTTTATTGGTTAAGGGAAAAATAAGCAGGCCATGAAATAATTATTTTTCATTGTGCCCTGCCAAAACCATTCAGCCAAAGGCTAAATTGAGCTGCTATTGTGATTATTTGAACTGTGGAGCCAAAAGTCTTTGCTGCAAAGCATCCCAGCTGTCCTAAATTTTGTTCTGATGGCTAGTTTTCATTCTGGCTCAGACCCTGCCAAAAAAAATGGTCCCCAAAATAGGCGGGTGGAAGAGTGGCTTTATCCAGACCCACATCAATTACAGATTTAGGGCCATGTGGAGAACTTGATTATTAACAAATCACTTCCTGAAACCGTCATGACAGGATTCCCACATGCAAATGGTAGGCCGCTCATATGCACACAGTGAGGCGAGGAAATTAAAACCAAGACTTCCTCAATTTACTGACAGTCATTTCTTTCAACGCAGATTGTACTTGATGGCAAATGAGTTCTTCCCAGTGGTCCTCACGGCGGGGAGGCTGCAGCAGTTACCCAGGCCGGCTTAATGGCGGCATCGACCCTGTGCTTCCCTGGCACCTTGACAGGTGTGTCTAGTGACGGGAGGATTTCTCCACAGAGTGAAATGGCTTTAGGAAGCAATGTAAGCCTCTAAAAGGGCCTTAGCAAGGAACGTAGACTCTGCCTGTTCAGTGTGATGCCCCCAGTACGTGGAGCCATATTTGCCCGTTGGAGGCACTCAACAAACACGTGTCGTAAGAAAGGAAGCAGAGAAGGCAGGTGAGCGGAGAGCATGGTGCCACTAAGTTGTTAAGTCTGTTGCACCTTCTAAATAAGTATTCCTTTCGTATGCTAGGATGGACACATGTTGGAAAACTAACATAAAGCGGAGACACAGAAGACCTCCAAATCCATCATCTCTCTTTTTTCTGCTATACAGCAGGTTCTTAATAGTTATCTGTTTTACACATATTAGCATGTATCTGTCAAATCAATCATCTCTTATCCAACCGTTACTTTTTCCTACTTTGGCCAAGATCCATTCCCAATGGAGAAAAGCAGCAAATCAACGTTTTAATTGAATGCACCGTTCTATCAAAATGTACACCAGGCTTGAACAGAAATCAGAGTGCCTCTAAGAAGATCTCCTAAGATTTTCTTGCAGTTTACCACTCGATATATTTCAAGGTATGGAACCAGCTGCAATTGTATATCAATTTCAGGTAGACCAATAAGGCTGATCTGGAGGGTAGAGGAGGGAAAGCAGAAGCTCAAAAACCAAAAGGAAAGCCTGCAGAAAAGCCCTGGGAATCCTCCTGCTGTCTGCGTCCACATGGCATCCGGGGGGCGGCGGGTACTTTCCCAGAGCCTCAACTTACTCTCACTTGCGGCAGAACAAGTTTGATCTGTCCTGAAGCCAGTTTCAAGGTAGGGATGAAGCTTGGAGACACTGAAATCACCACTCAGAGTGAGGGTGAGTTTTTACTGTTTCTTGGACCTGCTTGGAAGAAAAGCAAAATCCCTGCTAGAACTGATTTTATGTAATATCAATTACAATTTGGAAAGTCACCTTCTCCCCATATTCAAACGACTCTGGAAATCCCCTTCTTTGTGATGTCTTCCGGGAACTATGACAGGAGTGGGGACTTCCTTGGTGTGCTTTGGGTGTGATATGATTTACTTCCTGTCCACTCATCTCCCCATCTCCCGGCACTCAAACTAAAAGGTGGAGGTGGGGAGGTGAACGCGTACCCTTCCAGCAATGGAGAACCTCTAACTGGTAAAGACCATGTCTGTCATACACCAGCTCTCCTGATTGCCTAGCAGGACTAACTAGTTCTTGATCGATCCGTGAAAAATTAACATGGGTGGTGAAAGGTAAGTAGCTGGGTCATCTTTTAAATAGAGATGGTAGCTAGGAGATGCAGTCATGATATCCGAAAAGCATAAATCTAAAAGATGCATCTGGAAAACAAAGTAGTTTGGGTGACTAATGGTGGGGATATAACTATATATGGTTGTCAAGGGGATTTGGGGGCTGTACAGACTTCAGGCTAGGACAGGTGGGTTATCTTTGTCATGACTGCTTCATGACACCACCAGAAACTAGAGCCAAGAGGGACCTTAGCGATCACCCCCTCCACACCCACCCACGATGATACCCACTCCAATTGCCACCAAAAAGAGAAGAAGACACAGAGGCCTGGAGATATGAGCATCATTCAATCATTCACCATCAAATGCAATTTTTTTCTTGATTCTTAACCTCTTTTCCTCTCTGCTCCATCGTTCCTTTCATTCCTCTCCATTTCTACGCACCCGCTTCAACATTTATTATCTTTTCCTTCTCCCTGTGACTTAGATCTTCCTTCCCAGCAGCCGTAAGACTAATTTTAAAAAGCAAAGATTTATACAGCACTTATGGTGCTAGGAATTATTCTGAGTGCTTTGATATTCACCACCTCATTTGTTCTTTCCAACAGCCCTATGAGGCAGGTACTATCATGATCCCATTTTATTATAGATGAGCAAACTGAGGTGTAGAGAGATTAGGTAACCGGTTCAAGAGTACTCAGTTGAGGGACACAAGCAAATCTGAAGTGCAGGGGGCTTCTGGGAAGATGGCGGAAGAGTAAGACGCGGAGATCACCTTCCTCCTCACAGATACACCAGAAAAACATCTACACGTGGAACAACTCCTACAGGACACCTACTGAACGCTGGCAGAAGACCTCAGACCTCCCAAAAGGCAAGAAACTCCCCCACGTACCTGGGTAGGCCAAAAGAAAAAACAGAGACAAAATAAAAGGGACGGTACCTGCACCACTGGGAGGGAGCCGTGAAGGAGGAAAAGTTTCCATACACTAGGAAGCCCCTTCGCGGACGGAGACTGCGGGTGGCGGAGGGGGCGGTGAGCTTCGAAGTCGCGGAGGAGAGCACAGCAACAGAGGAGCGGAGGGCAAAGATGAGAGATTCCCGCACAGAGGATCAGGGCCGACCGGCACTCACCAGGCCGAGAAGCATGTCTGCTCACCCACCGGGCCGGGCGGGGCTGGGAGCTGAGGCTCGGGCTTCGGTCGGAGCGCAGGGAGAGGACCGGGGTTGGTGGCGTGAACACAGCATAAAGGAGGCTAGTGCGCCACGGCTGGCCGGGAGGGAGTCCGGGAAAAAGTCTGGAGCTGCCGGAGAGGCAAGAGACTTTTTCTTCCCTCTTTGTTTCCTGGTGCGCGAGGAGTGGGGATTAAGAGCGCTGCTTAAAGGAGCTCCAGAGACGGGCGCGAGCCGCGGCTAAAAGGGCGGACCCCAGAAATGGGCATGAGACGCTAAGAATGCTGCTGCCGCCACCAAAGAAGCCTGTGTGTGAGCACAGGTCACTGTCCACAACCCCCTTCCGAGGAGCCTGTGCAGCCCGCCACTGACAGAGTCAAACGCCCGGCGCGCCTCAGGCTGGGGCAACGTCATGGCGGCCTCTGCCACCGCAGGCCCGCCCCGGTGCTCCTCCCTCCCCCCGCCGCCCCTCCCCCCCGCCTGAGTGAGCCAGAGCCCCCGCGGCAGCTGCTCCTTTGACCCCTCCCTGTCTGAGTGAAGAACAGACGCCCTCCAGCGACCTACACGAAGAGGCGGGGCCAAATCCAAAGCTGAGCCCCAGGAACTGTGAGAACAAAGAAGAGAAAGGGAAATCTCTCCCAGCAGCCTCAGAAGCAGTGGATTAAAACTCCGCAATCAACTTGATGTACCCTGCATCTGCGGAATACGTGAATAGACAACGAATCATCCCAAATTGAGGAGGTGGACTTTCAGGGCAAGAGTTATGATTTTTTCCCCTTTTCCTCTTTTTTTGAGTGTGTATGTGTATGCTTCTGTGAGAGATTATGTCTGTATAGCTTTGCTTCCACCATTTGTCGTAGGGTTCTATCCGTCCGTTTTTCTTTCTTTTTTGTAATAATTATTTTTTTATTTTAATAACTTTATTATATTTTATCTTATTTTATTTTACTTTATCTTCTTTCTTTTTTCCTTCCTCCCTCCCTCCCTCCCTCCCTCCCTCCCTCCTTCCCTCCTTTCTTTCTTTTTTCTACTTCTAATAATTCTTTCTTTCTACTTTTTCTCCCTTTTATTCTGAGCCATGTGGATGAAAGGCTCTTGGTGCTGCAGCCTGGCGTCAGTGCTGTGCCTCTGAGATGGGAGAGCCAACTTCAAGACACTGCTCCACAAGAGACCTCCCAGCTCCACATAATATCAAACGGCGAAAATCTCCGAGAGATCTCCATCTCAACACCAGCACCCAGCTTCACTCAACGACCAGCAAGCTACAGTGCTGGACATCCTATGCCAAACAACTAGAAAGACAGGAACACAACCCCACCCATTAGCAGAGAGGCTGCCTAAAATCATAATAAGTCCACAGACACCCCAAAACACACCACCAGATGTGGACCTGCCCACCAGAAAGACAATATCCAGCCTCATCCACCAAAACACAGGCACTAGTCCCGTCCACCAGGAAGCCTACACAACCCACTGAACCAACCTTAGCCACTGGGGACAGACACCAAAAACAACGGGAACTACGAACCCGCAGCCTGCAAAAAGGAGACCCCAAACACAGTAAGATAGGCAAAATGAGAAGACAGAAAAACACACAGCAGATGAAGGAGCAAGATAAAAACCCACCAGACCTAACAAATGAAGAGGAAATAGGCAGTCTGCCTTAAAAAGAATTCAGAATAATGATAGTAAAGATGATCCAGAATCTTGGAAACAGAATAGACAAAATGCAAGAAACATTTAACAAGGACCTAGAAGAACTAAAGATGAAACAAACAACGATGAACAACACAATAAATGAAATTAAAAATACTCTAGAAGGGATCAATAGCAGAATAACTGAGGCAGAAGAACGGATAAGTGACGTGGAAGATAAAATAGTGGAAATAACTACTGCAGAGCAGAATAAAGAAAAAAGAATGAAAAGAACTGAGGACAGTCTTAGAGACCTCTGGGAGAGGACAGTCTTAGAGACCTCTGGGACAACATTAAACGCACCAACATTCGAATTATAGGGGTTCCAGAAGAAGAAGAGAAAAAGAAAGGGACTGAGAAAATATTTGAAGAGATTATAGTTGAAAACGTCCCTAATATGGGAAAGGAAATAGTTAATCAAGTCCAGGAAGCACAGAGAGTCCCATACAGGAAAAATCCAAGGAGAAATACGCCAAGACACATATTAATCAAACTGTCAAATATTAAATACAAAGAAAACATATTAAAAGCAGCAAGGGCAAAACAACAAATAACACACAAGGGAATCCCCATTAGGTTAACAGCTGATCTTTCAGCAGAAACTCTGCAAGCCAGAAGGGACTGGCAGGACATATTAAAAGTGATGAAGGAGAAAAACCTGCAACCAAGATTACTCTACCCAGCAAGGACCTCATTCAGATTTGATGGAGAAATTAAAACCTTTACAGACAAGCAAAAACTGAGAGAGTTCAGCACAACCAAACCAGCTTTACAGCAACTGCTAAAGGAACTTCTCTAGGCAAGAAACACAAGAGAAGGAAAAGACCTACAATAATGAACCCAAAACAATTAAGAAAATGGGAATAGGAACATACATATCGATAATTACCTTAAATGTAAATGGACTAAATCCTCTCACCAAAAGACACAGGTTGACTGAATGGATACAAAAACAAGACCCATATATTTGCTATCTACAAGAGACCCACTTCAGACCTAGAGACACATACAGACTGAAAGTAAGGGGATGGAAAAAGATATTTCATGCAAATGGAAACCAAAAGAAAGCTGGAGTAGCAATTCTCATATCAGACAAAATAGACTTTAAAATAAAGACTATTAGAAGAGACAAAGAAGGACACTACATAATGATGAAGGGATTGATCCAAGAAGAAGATATTACAATTGTAAATATTTATGCACCCAACATAGGAGCACATCAATACATAAGGCAAATACGAACGCCATAAAAAGGGAAATCGACAGTAACACATTCATAGTAGGGGACTTTAACACCCCACTTTCACCAATGGACAGATCATCAAAATGATAATAAATAAGGAAACATAAGCTTTAAATGATACATTAAATAAAATGGACTTAATTGATATTTATAGGACATTCCATCCAAAAACAACAGAATACACATTTTTCTCAAGTGCTCATGGAACATTCTCCAGGATAGATCATATCTTGGGTCACAAGTCAAGCCTTGGTAAATTTAAGAAAACTGAAATTGTTTCAAGTATCTTTTCCAACCATCTCACTATGAGACTAGATATCAATTACAGGAAAAGATCTGTAAAAAATACAAACACATAGAGGCTAAACAATACATTACTTAATAACGAAGTGATCACTGAAGAAATCAAAGAGGAAATCAAAAAATACCTAGAAGCAAATGACAATGGAGACACAATGACCCAAAATCTATGGGATGCAGCAAAAGCAGTTCTAAGAGGGAAGTTTATAGCACTACAATCCTACCTTAAGAAACAGGAAACATCTCAAATAAACAACCTAACCTTGCAGCTAAAGCAATTACTGAAAGAAGAACCAAAAAACCCCAAAGTTAGCAGAAGGAAAGAAATCATAAAAATCAGATCAGAAATAAATGAAAAAGAAATGAAGGAAACGATAGCAAAGATCAATAAAACTAAAAGCTGGTTCTTTGAGAAGATAAACAAAATTGATAAATCATTAGCCAGACTCATCAAGAAAAAAAGGTAGAAGACTCAAATCAATAGAATTAGAAATGAAAAAGGAGAAGTAACAACTGACACTGCAGAAATACAAAGGATCATGAGAGATTACTACAAGCAACTGTATGCCAATAAAATGGACAACCTGGAAGAAATGGACAAATTCGTAGAAATGCACAACCTGCCAAGACTGAATCAGGAAGAAATAGAAAATATGAACAGACCAATCGCAAGCACTGAAATTGAAACTGTGATTAAAAATCTTCCAACAAACAAAAGCCCAGGCCGAGATGGCTTCACAGGCGAATTCTATCAAACATTTAGAGAAGAGCTAACACCTATCCTTCTCAAACTCTTCCAGAATATAGCAGAGGGAGGAACACTCCCAAACTCATTCTACGAGGCCACCATCACCCTGATACCAAAACCACACAGGATGTCACTAAGAAAGATAACTACAGCTCAATATCACTGATGAACATAGATGCAAAAATCCTCAACAAAATACTAGCAAACAGCATCCAACAGCACATTAAATGGATCATACATCATGATCAAGTGAGGTTTATTCCAGGAATGCAAGTATTCTTCAATATACGCAAATCAATCAATGTAATACACCATATTAACAAATTGAAGGAGAAAAAACATATGATCATCTCAATACATGCAGAGAAAGCTTTCGACAAAATTCAACACCCATTTATGATAAAAACCCTGCAGAAAGTAGGCATAGAGGGAATTTTCCTCAACATAATAAAGGCCATATATGGCAAACCCACAGCCAACATCATCCTCAATGGGGAAAAACTGAAAGCATTTCCACTAAGATCAGGAACAAGACAAGGTTGCCCACTCTCACTACTCTTATTCAACATAGTTTTGGAAGTTTTAGCCACAGCAATCAGAGAAGAAAAGGAAATAAAAGGAATCCAAATTGGAAAAGAAGAAGTAAAGCTGTCACTGTTTGCAGATGACATGATACTATACATAGAGAATTGTAAAGATGCTACCAGAAAACTCCTAGAGCTAATCAATGAATTTGGTAAAGTAGCAGGATACAAAATTAATGCACAGAAATCTCTGGCATTCCTATACACTAATGATGAAAAATCTGAAAGTGAAATAAAGAAAACACTCCCATTTACCATTGCAACAAAAAGAATAAAATATCTAGGAATAAACCTACCTAAGGAGACAAAAGACCTGTATGCAGAAAGTTATAAGACACTGATGAAAGAAATTAAAGATGATACAAATAGATGCAGAGATATACCATTTTCTTGGATTGGAAGAATCAACATTGTGAAAATGACTTTACTACCCAAAGCAATCTACAGAGTCAATGCAATCCCTATCAAACTACGACTGGCATTTTTTACAGAACTAGAACAAAAAATTTCACAGTTTGTATGGAAACACAAAAGGGCCCGAATAGCCAAAGCAATCTTCAGAACGAAAAACGGAGCTGGAGGAATCAGGCTCCCTGACTTCAGACTATACTACAAAGCTACAGTAATCAAGACAGTATGGTCCTGGCACAAAAACAGAAAGATCAATAGAACAGGATAGAAAGCCCAGAGATAAACCCACACACATATGGTCACCTTATCTTTGATAAAGGAGGCAGGAATGTACAGTGAAGAAAGGACAGCCTCTTCAATAAGTGGTGCTGGGGAAACTGAACAGGTACATGTAAAAGTATGAGATTAGATCACTGCCTAACACCATACACAAAAATAAGCTCAAAATGGATTAAAGACCTAAATGTAAGGCCAGAAACTATCAAACTCTTAGAGGACAAGATAGGCAGAACACTCTATGACATAAATCACAGCAAGAATCTTTTTGACCCACATCCTAGAGAAATGGAAATAAAACAAAAATCAACAAATGGGACCTAATGAAACTTCAAAGCTTTTGCACAGCAAAGGAAACCATAAACAAGACCCAAAGACAACCCTCAGAATGGGAGAAAATATTTGCAAATGAAGCAACTGACAAAGGATTAATCTCCAAAATTTATAAGCAGCTCATGCAGCTCAATAACAGAAAAACAAACAACCCAATCCAAAAATGGGCACAAGACCTAAATAGACATTTCTCCAAAGAAGATATACAGTCTGCCAACACATGAAAGAATGCTCAACATCATTAATGATTAGAGAAATGCAAATCAAAACTACAATGAGATATCATCTCACACCAGTCAGAATGGCCGTCATCAAAGAATCTAGAAACAATAAATGCTGGAGAGGGTGTGGAGAAAAGGGAACACTCTTGCACTGCTAGTGGGAATGTGAATTGGTACAGCCACTGTGGAGAACAGTATGGAGGTTCCTTAAGAAACTAAAAATAGAACTACCATATGACCCAGCAATCCCACTCCTGGGCATATACCCTGAGAAAACCATAATTCAAAAAGAGTCATGTACGAAAATGTTCATTGCAGTTCTATTTACAATAGCCCAGAGATGGAAATATCCTAAGTGTCCATCATTGGATGAATGGATAAAGAAGATGTGGCACATATATACAATGGAATATTACTCAACCATAAAAAGAAACGAAATTGAGCTATTTGTAATGAGGTGGATAGACCTAGAGTCTGTCATACAGAGTGAAGTAAGTCAGAAAGAGAAAGACAAATACCGTATGCTAACACATATATATGGAATTTAAGAAAAAAAAATGTCATGAAGAACCTAGGGGTAAGACAGGAATAAAGACACAGACATACTAGAGAATGGAGTTGAGGATATGGGGAGCGGGAAGGGTAAGCTGTGACAAAGCGAGAGAGAGGCATGGACATATATACACTACCAAACGTAAGGTAGATAGCTAGTGGGAAGCAGCCGCATAGCCCAGGGAGATCTGCTCGGTGCTTTGTGACCGCCTGGAGGGGTGGGATAGGGAGGGTGGGAGGGAGGGAGATGCAAGAGGGAAGATATATGGGAACATATGTATATGTATAACTGATTCACTTTGTTATAAAGCAGAAACTAACACAGCATTGTAAAGCAATTATACTGCAATAAAGATGTTAAAAAAAAAAAGAGTACTCAGTTGATAAGCAACAGAGATATATTTGAAAACAGTGAGGTGGTCTCCAGACACCTTGCTTTTAACCATTATACAAACTGCGTCAACTACTAAATGTTACTGCACATCTATGATGGGCCAGCCATTGTGCTAAGGACTTTATGGGCACTGTTTCATGTATTCCTCGAAACCACTAGATGAGGTATTTAATAGCCTCCTTCCCACTTTACGTGAGGCAACTGAGACATGAAGAGTTTTAGAAACATGACCAAGGTCATTGTCTAGGAAGAAGCACACCAGGTTAGGAGCCAGGTCACCTGACTATGGAACCTATCCTTCTAAACAGGCTCCCAACTTTCCCTTCACCCTGCCAGAGACCCAGAGGCTAGAATACCCAGAGGCTAGAAGACAGGATCAATGATGAGAGCAAAGAGCTATGCCTGGTGGGTCCTGGAGTCTGTCATGTCATTAGGTTCAAAAAATCTTTAGAAACCTAGGAAATAGGGAAAAAGCATCCATGGAGTGCTTTTGTTTTGTGAAAACAAGACAAGAATTATCTAGCATGCATTCCTGCAGAATGATTTTTGCCAGTTTCAGTTATTCAAAAGTACAAGCTCAATAAGGTGACGTTAATTTTGAATAACCGTGACCAAAAATAAATCTCTCTTTTTAAAGATCCTAAATAACACCAGTCTAGGGCTTTGGGTCTAACTTCCAGGGTACATCATATTTGTGGAAAAAGCATATGCACTTTAACAGAAAATTAACTCACGTGTTTGTGGTCAAGAACAGCAGAGAAAGCAAAGAATTGAAAATTCTATTTTAGTCATTTTCAAATGCTAAGGTTTTCCCACCATCTACTAAGGATATTCCCCAGGAAAACAGTGATCTCTACAAGCAAGGCCTCTTATACTTGCCCACACCCTTACCTAGAAAGGTCCAAATGGAGTCTGTAGTTACTTTACGTAGAAACACAGGATCAAGATGTCTGATGTGGTAGGAGAAGAATACAACTGAAGTCAAGTGTTCTAAAAAATACTGGAGGAATATTCATTATGCTAATCAATCATTTCAGAGAGGGAGGATCATGCTAACGTCTTAGGAGATCCGCATCCTGGAAAACCACTAATATGAGGTTATACGGTTACGGTACAATTAAACTACCACAGTCGTGGTAGGTCATTTTCATTCTGATTTTCTATTCTCCCTTTTACATATTATTCATATCTGGAATAATACACAACCTAAGATGAGAGGAGAAATAGCCAAAAAAGGAAAGTTCTTGTAAAACCATAAAAAGTTAAGCCCACGATCCCCAGCAGAGAACAACCTCTGCCCCCACTACTCCCCACAGAGGTCGGCCGTGCATGGTGAGCTAACACCTTGCCTTTAGTTCCCTGACCTTTCCTCTGGTCTGCTGAGCCCCATGGAACTGGCAGCAACTCGTGATTTCATTCCTACCTGAGTTGGTGGCATGAAAGGAGCCCTGCCCTGTGACCTGTGGGAGAGCCATGACTCTACCCGCTAACTAGATCCCCTCTGATCCAGCCCCTTGGCCCAAGGAAGCTATACAACATTTTTCCCTTTAAGGCAAAGAAAGAGATGCCAGACAGGCTTCATTTCAATGAAACGGAGCAGAGAATCAGAATAAAATCCGTCATACTTATTGGAAGACCCTGCAAATGGCAAGAGTTTTCAAGACATCACTCATGGTTAATTAAAGAGTATGAAGAGTACTCACTCAAGGCTATTCCCTTCCTCCCAAAGAGTTGTGGGTTCAGGGAAGGCCAGGGCTCCAGCAAAAGGGTTATTAAACAGCACCTCTGCCCTGAGTTCGGCTGATTTGGTATAATGTTTTACATGTGATAACACATGTGGCTGTCCACTGGGGGGTGTCTGATTTGGAGGGCGATTAATGTGTAGCCTTTCCTAGTGAATCCGCCTAAGGGATTAGTAACACCCCCAAAGTTCAGTTGAATATTAACTGCATTAACTTTGCAGCCTGCAACATCCTGTTACACACAAACAGCCCACGGTACCTTATGGATGGCTCACTTCACAAAAACCATTCCAAGCAGAGCCCCACCGATGGAAAACTGTGTTCCATCCAAAGGGGTGCCCTCCCAGCCAACCTTGGCCAAGACCCAACAGAAAGAGCCCAGTCTAGGGTATTAATGGTTTTACTCAGCTGCCAGAATGCCTCTGACCAGACAGCACCCCTTTCTTTTAGGTCTTACTGTGGACCAAGTCCCTGAGGATTGTTTGAAAAGAGGCATCTTGTAAGAATGTTGAATGTTCCACATAATTTTTTTTTAAAAATTATCCAACACAAGGGCCACATGTTCATCCTGTTCCCAAAATATAAAGTCCCCAAGAACAACTTCCTACCGACCATAAACTTTCCAGAAAAAGCACAGAGAACAATTCTGTTACTACCCCCAGGACACAAAAAAGACTGAATAAAGCTTGAACCCATCTGATAAATGAAAGACACGGTCGCTCATCTTCTGCCCAATGGCAGGCACTACCTTAGAGAAGATCAGCTCACCAGAACCCCCACTGAATGAGCGCCCCCCTCTCCTTACACTCTAGTTCTTTGTTACATGCATTCTTGAGCCCTTACAAGTCACCTGTACAGAGGTGGGTGCAGCGTAACTAGAAATCAAGTTAAATCTCAGGGTCTGGAAACTTTATCTTTTCATAATGCTGTACACTTAATTCCTCCTGCCAATTAGCCATGCAGTTATGTTGTCTAGAAATGGAGAAGACAAACAATAGATTTTAGTATTTAAACAGGAACTGAAACTGCAAGCAGAGAGCCACAAACAACACCATTACACTGGAATTAAAGCTCTATGTGAAAAGAAAAAGTTTCCCTCCCAGCCACCAGCAGGCACCATGCACAAAGCAGCCACCCACAGATCACAAGGAAGGTGGAACATGAAGGCAAAGCTTGGATTCCCAGGTTAGGCTGGGATTCTGTGAAAACCCCAGGCATGAAAATATGACAGAATAAAGCAGAGAACAATACGGCACAACACTTGCCCTTTAAGGGTTAAACAAATGAAACTCCTCTACCAACAGCGTCATTCATGCAAAATTGTGGTGTCAGTTTAGCCTTTCTCTAATCTTCATGCCTGTCAAGGTTTTCTAAAGTCATGCCTTACTATCAGAGTTGGGAAACAGAACAAGCAACAGTCAACTGACGTTTATTCCCATTTTCTAGAAATTGTGACGAGAATCAACAAAAATTCAAACGTATGAGCAGATTTGGCCTTGCATTTCCCTCTGGATCCTATTCCTAGAATCTTTATAACAACCTCTGCACCCATGTCACCTCCATCAATACATGGACCTTCTCTTAATAGAATCTATAAGGGGATACAGACCTTACAGAATAGCATCTTATTTCAGTTTTATGGAAGGAATGAATTCAGCCTCTATCACCATTACCGCTCCACAGAGAGGCCTGGATGGTCTTCAAACATCCATGGAGGAAACAACTAGAGGAAACGTTGCCAGGAGATTCTTCTGCTGGGAAGGTTTTGCCGAAAACAGCAAGACTAAGAGAACCCACGTTGGAGACAGAAACTTTATTTATACGCTCAAGAACTGTGGCCAGTGGACACAAGCCTCATGTGCCTTCTGAGGACAGACTTATCAAGACTGAACGCCAAGTACAGAAGAGGCCTGAGCTTTGCCTGTTTAGCTGAATGTGCAAAAACTGTAGAACCTCTAGTGGAAATAACTCCTCCCAAGAGAGGGGTGACAGAAACTTCTGGGTTGAATTTTGCATCTTTAAGAACAGCAAATTTCAGGAGTCAGCCATCACTATGTCCCCTCAAATATACAGTGTATCTGAAAAAATAAAATTGGTGAAGAACATTTTCCAATTCCTGGAAATGAGCACAAAATGGTAAAAAAAAATGTAATTAATGGGTTTGTACATACATGTAGGTCATATACCCAACTACATGAGTATATAGTACCAATGTTCATATAGAATTTGTTGATGATTCTATTTAGCCTCTATTCTGCCTCTGCTTGTATTAAAAGAGCCTCTTCACAACAGTCTTCCTGGCCTTGCCTCGAAAAAATACTAAGTATTGGCACCGTATTCCACTGCTTTCTGAAAATCAAGGGTTGTTCCACAAATCGCATTACCCATCCCTGCACTATAGCACTGGACCCTCCAGAAAAGTACTCCCCGCCATTTCCTCTTTAATTCAAAAGTCATTGCGCACCACTAGAGCTCAGAGTTTAACACGAGTTCTCTAAAAAACGCAAGAAAAAAGAAGGAGAAATTAATTCTAACCCTTACCTTTGGCACCTTATAAGACTTTTGGCCATGACTTACCTGTATAAATAGAAAGAACTAATTTACTACAGAAATGCCCATGGGCGAACATGTACTGACTAATGAAGTGTTCAGCTTTCGCATGATTAACCAGATGGCAGGGGGGAGTGTAAAAAGCAGAGGGCATAAAATAATAAGAAAAATTGATTAGCAGCCCCCTTTTAAAGTAGTCCATGAAAAATCCCTTTTTTGTACTCACTAGCTTGGAAACTTACTGCAAGGGACGATAAATGTGAATGGTTCACCAGGGCACTGAGCAAGCCCCATGGCAGCTGTGTGCGTCTTCAAAATTCACTAAATAGGGAGGTTCACGTAAGAGGAGAAAAGACACCAAGCTGCCTCCAAACTGATCAACTTACACAACAGGTCCTGCCAGCTGTCATAAAGTTAATTTTCTAATATATTGTGAAACACATTACATAAAGTTGAAAAACTATGATTGGGCTTTGTGTCCATTCAATTTTCTCTCTGGAGAACTCTCCTAGACCACACTTGGCTTTAACTCCCGCCAGACCAATTCATTAAGAAAAAAGGGGATAGTCTTGAGCCAGAATATTTATACACTTGACTCAGAAACAATCTATTCTAAGGGACATTTTCCCAAGCTATGTGCACTACAGGGCTCTCCTATTCATAAAATTCTTGAGCTGGTCTGCAACTCCCTTAAGTGAGGAGAAAAGGAGTCAGATCCAAAAAAGAAAAATGCACACGGACCAAAAAAGAAAGGAAATGTCCGAGGAGAAGCATGGGTTTAGGCTACTTATAAAGCAATGAAACCTCTTTCTTCCATTTACTCTGATTACACAACTAATATTTACTCAGCTTAGTCCTCCCTTTAGCACAAGGGACAGGCATTTCCCAGGCAAAGAAAAGAGAACAACCAACGCTCAGTATCCTCGCCACCACGCCAGGCTCCAACCCCCAGATCCTACCCTTTATCTAGGATGCTGCCTTGGTTAAAGAGACACTAGGATGGGCCAGAAGTAGTAACCTACAAAGACGCATGCGCACGCGCA